>NW_006298359.1:345078-353710 GCF_000327345.1 Myotis davidii
GTCTTATACCTGGAAAAATACGGTACTTGGCTTTGGGCAAACCATGTCTCCAAGTCTTTGTTGTTGTTCTTAAATATATCCCAAGGATATATTTTTTAGAGAGAATGGAAGGGAGGGGAGGAGGGGAAGAGAGAGGAAACACTGATGTGAGAGACAAATCAACAGGTTGCCTCCCGCATGCACCCCTACTGGGGATTCAACCTGCAACCCTTTGATGCATGGGCTGATGCTCTAACCACTGAGTTACACCAGCCAGGTCTCCAAGTCATTTTTACTATTCTTTAAAATAGGGTTGTTGTGAAGGCCAAATTGAATGTGATAATATAATAAGTAATTCTAAAGTGATCAATTATTAGATATCAGAGTGGTACCCTGTCCTCCAGCATGTCTTCCCCCGATAGCTCCACCTACTCGAGCCCTACTTACTAGTAAATCTCCCTTTTCTCAGTGTTGGAGCCTGAGACCTGTGCTCTTGTCAGTGGGCTTTGTTTGGACAGTTCTGGATGCCTGCCTTGGCATTTTGTGAGAGTGGGTCCTGGGACAACCTAAAGGGGTCTGGGCTTTTTGTTTTTGAGATAAAATTCACTATTTTAACTATTTAAAACAAACAACTCAGTGGTTTCTAGTATATTCACATAATTGTGCAATTCCCACCACTGTCTAATTTCAGAACATTTCCATTTCCCAAAAAGAAACCTGGAAGTCATTAAGCACTCCCTACTCCGTCCCCATTCCCTTACACCCACCTGCTTAATCTGGACATTTTATGTGAATGGGTCACACAATATGTGGCTTTTGTGACCGTTGTGTTTTAAGGGGTCTCATTCATATTGTAGCTTGTATAAATACTTCATTCCTTTTTATGGCCAAAAAATACTCCATTATGTGGCTCTACCACATTTTTATTTTTTAATCCTCACTGGAGAACATTTTTCCATTGATTTTTCAGAGAGAGAGTGGGAGAGGGAAAGACAAAGAGAAATATTGATGTGTGAGAAACATCAATTGGTTGCCTCCAGGACCAGGGCCGGGAAGGAGCCTGCAACCTATGTACGTACGTGCCCTTGATCAGAATTGAACCTGGGACCCTTCAGTCCGCAGGCCGACGCTCTATCCACTGAGCCAAACCGGCTAGGGTGGCTGATTGATATTCGGTTGTTTCCACTTTTTGTCCATTATGAATATTGTGTACAAGATTTTGTTTGCATTTGTATTTTCAGTTCTCTTGGGTGTATACCTAAGAGTGGACTTGCTGGTCATACGGTAATTCTTTGTTTACCTTTTTGAAGAACCAACAAACTGTTTTTCCAATGATAATATTTCACCTCTCTACCAGCAATGGATGAGTGTTTCAGTTTCTCTTCAGCGGTTCTCAACCTGTGGGTCGCCCACAATGAAAATACATCCTGCATATTATTTACATTACGATTCATAACAGTAGCAAAATGACAGTTATGAAGTAGCAACGAAAATAATTTTATGGTTGGGGGTTACCCAACATGAAGAACTGTTTTAAAGGGTCGCGGCATTAGGAAGGTTGAGAACCACTGCCATCCTCACCAACATTTGTTATTTTTCCTTTTAAAAAATAGTGATTGTCCTCATGGGTGTGAGTGTATCTCTCTCTGGATTTGCCTCGCATCTCCCTATGACTAATGATACTGAGCACCTTTTCCAGGGCTCACCAGCCCTTTTAGTATTTTCTTCAGAGAAATGTTTATTCAAGTCCCATGCCCATTTTTTTTTTAAAAAAAACCAGTGTTTATTTTGCAAATAAAATGCTCAAGAAACTTTAAAAAGGTCCAAAGGCCTAGGGATATCCAGGTTTCAGATAAGATTAGGGGCAGGTGCTGACTACTGGTTTCCCGTTACTAACGCTTAAACATCTATGTGCTGGATTCTATAGTTCCATGATTCTTGTTGGGAGTTAATTCCTCCGACTCTCGATGGCGTACATCAACTTCTACCACAATAAGAACGATAAGAAAAACAGTGGTGGTAGCCATCAATGCCATTGCCAAGGGAAACATTTTCTGGCCCGGGGAGAAACCTGCCACAGCAAATCCAAAAATCAAAATCGTTAATCCAGTAAAGAAGAAAAAGTATTGTTTGCAGAATCTATAGGAACACATTCTTCGGATTATTCTCTGCAACAGAGCCCGCTAATCATAAACTCGAGGTGTTCTGATCATGATGAGTCTTATCTTGGTTAATGCAGCTCTTGAATAGCCAGAAAAGTCAAACTCCTTTCAAGACGAGATCCCATGCCCATTTTTAAATTGTGTTATTTTTTCTCAAGTTTAAGAGTTTTTTTTGATATATTCTAGATACCACATCCTTATCAGATAGATGATTTGCAAAATATTTTGTCCTATTTTGCTTGTGGGTTGTCTTTTTATTTTCTTGAAAGTGTCTTTTGAAACACAAAAGATTTTACTTTTGGCCAAAACCGGTTTGGCTCAGTGGATAGAGCGTCGGCCTGCGGACTGAAAGGTCCCAGGTTCGATTCTGGTCAAGGGCATGTACCTGGGTTGCGGGCACATCCCCAGTGGGAGATGTGCAGGAGGCAGCTGATCGATGTTTCTCTCTCATTGATGTTTCTAACTTTCTAACTCTCTCCCTTCCTCTCTGTAAAAAATCAATAAAATATATTTTAAAAAAAAAAGAAATTGTATAATCCAAAGTGATAATTTTCCACAATGTTTCCTTCTAAGGTTTTCATAGTTTTAGCTCTTAGATCCATTTTTATTTGTGTGTTTTGTTTTTTGGCCTGTGGTGTGAAACAGAGGTCCAAACTCATGATCTCGCATGTGGAGTTCAGTTGTCTAAGCGCCATTTGCTGGAGAGACTGCTCTGCCCCAGGGGATGGCTTGGCACCGTGTTGAAAGTCAGCTGACCACAGACACACGCGTGTACTTTGGGACTCTGTCACTCCGTCGGCCTCTGTCTGTCCTTAGGCTTCCACTGTATCATGTTGATGACCGTGGCTTTGCAGTATTGAAGTCAGGAAGTGTGATTCCTGCAACTTTGTTCTTTTCCAAGACGTTTCTGGCTCTTTGCGGTCCTGTGCCTTCCTTATCAGTGTGGGGCTCACTGTCAGAGCCTGCGACTTTGAGGGGCTGTGGGACAGAGGGCAGGCTTTCCTAGCCCAGGGTTCTGTGCCCGAGGCGTTTCTGAGTGGCTGAGGGGATGACCGCATTTTGCTCGTTTTGTCTTACAGGTGAACAACTTTGTGATCTTCGAAGGCTTCTTTGCCCATCAGCATCGTAAGTGTTCTCACCTGTGTGGTGGCCAACTAGCTGGGGCGAGGGGAAGAAAAGAGGTGGATTCTTGGTCCCACTGGTCCCCTCACTGAGGGGACCCCGCTTCCTTCCTCACAGGGCCCCCTGCTCCCCCTCTGAGGGCAACTGGACACGCGCGTGCTGCAGCCGACCCTGTGCCCCCTGGTAAAGCTGCGCTGTTAGGCAGCTGTGGTGCCGTGAGAGCTGTTCTCGGAGGCCACAGCAGCAGGGGTGCGGGTGGAGGGGGTGGGAAAGGGGACGTTCCTAAGCAGCCCAGCCCCCAGCAGCCTTACTCACTTGCCTCTCCCACATGGGAGCACAGTGCGTTGGAACTGTCAAGACTTCACTAAGCAAGCTGTTGGGGGCCTGTTTGAGTCAGTGCTGATGGAGCCTCTGTGGCTTCAGGTCCACAGGAGTAGGCGAGTCGGGCTCCTTTGTAACCTTCGGCCTGTCCATCGGTGAGGGGCAGACAAGTGCAGTGGGCCCTTCCTGTGCAGCCATAGGATACTGACACGAAAGGCACAAAGTGAAGTTGACCTGGAGAAACCTGACCGAGGAGGCACTGAAATGCTGCCCGTTTCCCCGAGCCATCCTCACGCTCCCTGCCAGCCAGCCCCCCTCCTCCTCACTGCCTCCCACAGGGAGGAGCAGCCAGGTGCTGGCTGCCATGCGCCCGCCATGCGCAGCGGGCCCCCTCCTGAGCCGGCCGTGACCAGCACTGGCTCCTCCTTGGCCAGGATAGGGAGTAACTGTCACTCAGAGAACAGGCAGGTTCAGTTATCGGCGTCAGCCAGTGTCCGGCCCTGAGAGGGACTCGTGCCCATGCCTCGTGGTTGCCAAGGCTTCCCGTGCCCGCCCAGATGGTGCCCAGGCTGCGAGGGGATGAGAGCCCGTGAGGTCCACAGTGGGGGCCATGGGGAGGGCTCTCCTGGCTCCTGAGGGAGACCCTCTTGAGAGAGGAAGGGAGGGAGCAAGGGAAGAAGTGAGGGCGGAGGCAGACTCTCACACCATGTCATCCTCCCCTCTGCTCCGATAACGCCTTTCCAGATACGCTTTCTCTCCGTCCTTCTTTTCCTATAAAACTTCAATCTCTTCCCATCTTGGCTCTGGAGGAGGAGGAGGAGGTTATGCCCCCCTCTCCTGGCCTCTCCAGAGCCATCCCCGACTCACCGAGGCCTCTGTCCGGCTCGTCTACCAGTAGAGGGACCTGTCCTCGCTGGCCCGGCGGGACCACTCCTCCGCCCAGAACCCCAGGGGCCTCCCTGGCTGCCTTCTCCTGCACCCCAGGTCCCAGCGGCTCCCTGGGTCTTCCCCCGGCACTGCATTCGGCCCCTCCTCCTGGCTCTCCTCCGCAGTGCTCCAGCACCCCGAGTTCCCTCTTCTGTGGGGGAGCGGACTCTCCCCAGGAGCTGTGGTCAGGGAGCAGTGGTGGGTCGTGGCCGGGAGGAAGGCTACCAAGTGTGTGTCTTGGTGTTCCCCTGCCTGTCTTCTCACCGCCAGCTCCAGCCAGGAAGCTGCCCCCCAAGAGAGCAGAGGGCGACATTAAGCCGTACTCCTCAAGTGACCGAGAATGTAAGGCGGTCGGGTGCCCGGCGTGGGGGGGCGGGGTGCCCCACCTCGGGAAGGGTCCGCTCTCTCTAAAGGCTCTGCTTTCTCATTTCTACCCTGATCTCTACTGTCATGGCTCCTCTCTTCCCAGTTCTGAAGGTAGCTGTGGAGCCTCCCTGGCCCCTCAACAGAGCCCCGCGCCGGGCTACACCCCCAGCCCACCCCCCACGCTCCAGCAGCCTGGGAAGCTCGCCGGAACGAGGTCCCCTCCGCCCCTTTGTGCCAGAGCAGGAGCTGCTGCGTTCCCTGCGCCTCTGCCCCCCTCACCCGACTGCCCGCCTTCTGCTGGCCACCGACCCTGCAGCCAGCCCAGCCCAGCGCCGCCGCACCAGGTGATGGCAGTGGGAGGGTCAGCGTTAGAAATGGAAAGGGTGGTTTGGGCCCAGGCGTGACACAGCAGGACAGCAGGCTGGGAGACACTGGAGGTGTGTGGGAGGTCTGGGGGTGCATGGCAGTGAGGGGGCAGAACAGGACTGTCTATGGCACTGGGGCCCCGTTTTACAGTGAGAGTGGGAGGAAGAACCCAGATCCGTGGGGGGTGTGAGCCCCTAAGTTGGGGAAATGCTGGTGTGGTTCTTGCTGGGAAGGAGCAGTGGCGTCTGGTATAGGTGGGGGCCCTGGCCCACGAGTGTGTGTGCGCGGCAGGAGCCATCCCGCAGCCGGAGGGGCATCTCCTGTCTCCCCCAGCTCTCTCCACCTCTGACTTCGTTTTTCTCTCTTCCCCCTTTTCCCTCTCCCTACCTCCTGTCCATGCCGTCCTCCCACAGCTCCCTTCCCCGCTCTGAGGAGAGTCGCTACTGACAGTTAACCCTCTGCCCTCCGGGAGCCTCGTCCCCGAGAACCCACCCCTTCTCGTCCAGTGCGTCCCCCAGAACCCCGAGGAGCCTGACGCAGCCCATGAGACTCCCTCTTCTCCTTTCTGGGTTGTCAAGGCCCCGGATGGCCCACTGCTTTGTAGCTTTCCTTGCCCTAGAAGCACCTCCTCTCCCAACGCGGTCACTGAGCACTCCCCACAGACAGCGGAGACGCTGCCACCCTGGCCGTGCAGCTCCTCCACATTGTCCAGAGCAGCACACCCTGGCTCGCTGTCGGACTCTAGACCACCATGGAGGCCCGACGGCCTTCGCTGCAGGGTCTTGTCCCTGGAACAAATCCGTAGCTCACTCTCCAGTCCAATGATGGCCTTCGTGCTGCCACCTACACTGCCTTTCAGCCCACTCATGCCAGCCAGCGAGGTCGCTTCGGAGCAGTCCAGGTGGCTAGGACAGGGACTTACAGCTCCTTAAAGGGACCCCCCAACATTGCTAAGCTCTTCATTACATGTGTGTATGTCAGGGACCCCTGAGCTGTTGTCTGCTTTGGGACTAGACTCACACTTCTGAAGACAGCACTACCCGCCAGGCCAGATTTTGTGAGGGACTTCGTTTCTTGGCAGCACCTGGGGTCAAAGAGGGGTCGCCTTTGTAAGGTTTCACAAGAGAAGCCTGAGTCTCAAGGGCCTGTTAGCTCCCGGCTCCGTCCTCCCCCAGCAGCTAGATTGTCGTGATGATGGGAACTTTTCTCTGGTCTTCCTTTCTTCCCTGCTCCTTCCTCTGTGTGTGGTAGATCAGGCACCCCCTGGTGCTCCCCCAAATCCTTGGGAGCAGGATCTCCCTTTCTCCCTACTCATTTCTCCTTTTTTCTCCCTCTCAGTGTTGTTTGAATAAAATGTGAATTCCTTTGTGTTTTTTAAATGGACATTTTCAATGAAAAAGCACACCCCAAAAAGCAACTTAAGGTCTCGGCCTCCTTTGTGTCACCTCTTATTTTCCTGGGCCTGGGAGTCTGTCCCGCGTGTCATCCTTATTGCTGAGATCTGCATGTCTTCTAGCACGGAGGCTCCGAGCTCCCTGCAGGGTCTAGTGTCCACCCTCCCCATGGCACTGCTGGATCTTCTCCTGCCCATCTCTCTCCCCTCATGCAGCTGCTGGGTCCCTCTGCAGAGGCTTCTGTGTGTACTTCCCCACTCCCCCCAGAGCCCTCGGGCTCTCCCCGTGACCCTACCCTTCACCCAGGCCAGCCCTTGCTGAGATGTCAAGGTTCACCATTATCCCTGGGACCCTCGAGTTGCATCCCTATAGCAATCCCCTAATGGTCCCGGGTTCCTCTTCCATTCTGGTTTCCTTCTCCCCCACCAAACCCTGGCCCCTCTCCCAACACAGTCCCTTACCTCTGCTGAGTGCCCAACACAGTCTGTCACCTCTCTTCAAAGGCTCCCTCCCTTTTCTTCCTAAATCACTTGGCCACTCCCTGTAAGTAAGGTAACTGTTTTCCAAACCAAACATCTGGGCACCAGGTCCAACAGATGGTTTACCTATGTGTAAGTCTGTTTTTGTGAGATGATTTGCATCACAAATATTAACACATTACTCCAACTAGAAACAGAAAAGCAATAAATCAGGATTGCTCCAGAAAATCTTTGGGGTATAAAATGAGCTCCCTCCCCTTTTCTGGGGCCCTGCTTAGGTTAAAACCCCTAGAAGTCTAATTGCCCCTCTCTGCACTCCTGTGCTATTCGTTTATTCCCCTCCTCTGATTCCTCCACACCCACTCACCTTCCCCCCTGCAGCCTCTTCCCCATCGCCTGCCATTTCTCCTACAGGGGGGCTCCCCCAGGGCTGGTAGCCCAGAGCTGCTGCTACAGCCGCTATGGGGGGCTGAATTCCTCATCCCCCAGCACCGGTAAGTATTCTTCCCTCCTTGCCCTCAAATCAAGCAGGTCATGCTCACCGCCTGCTCCAGCCTTCCCATGCACATGCCTGGTATTTCCGCAGGCAACCAAGAATGGAAGCAGGGGGAACAGGAAACAGAGAATAGGTGAGGCCTGATCCCCTCCCCTCCTGGCCTGCCCACACCTCTGTCTCTTTTCCTAACATCACTCTCAGCTCCTTCCTCTGAAATCTTATCCGTCCAACACTAACATCCTACAAGCCTGTTTCCCCATAAATTCAACTCTGCTACTTCCCTTGGGCACTTTTTGAGGTTTCCAGTTTGGACACAGCACCAGTGGTTCCATCATGGTCGTCCTCTACATAAGGGCCAGAAAGACCCTGACTCTCCATCTCCCTCTCACCCACCAGGGCCGCCAGCCAGGAGACCTTGTCACAGGATGGGAGTGGGGAGGCCCCCATGCACACAGTGCCTCCACAGGCCCAGGCCCCCGCCCCCCCAGCCCAGCACTGCACAGTGGCGGGGGACATGTTCAACGCCAGATTCATTCGCAACTTGCAGGAACGGCGCAGCACCAGGCCGTGGTGACTGCAGCCCCGCCACACCTGCAGTCCTCCTCTCCCTGCGGGAGCAGCCACCGCCGCCTTCCCGTGCCTGTATTCATTCACTCGTTCATTCATTCAACAGGCCTTCTTAGCAGTGCCCAACCATTTCTATCCTCACCAAAGCAATAAAGTATTTTTATCACGAGAGCTACTGAGAAACCTGTCGTTATTTCAATCTCACCCTCCTCGCCCAGCATCTTGCGCAAGCGCCCGGGGTGGCGCGAAGCCGGCGGCCGCTGGCTTACTGCGCAGGCGCGCTAAGGCAGGCTCCGGTCGCCGGCGCAGGCGCACTGACGGCAGACCAGCGCCTCGCCGCTTCGCCAGACCTGCCGCAGTGCGCAGGCGCGCATCGTCTCCGTTTCTCTCTCCGCCGCCCTGACCCCCTCCTTTCCCCTTCAAGGAGCCGGCGGCGGGGCGCGCCCACCCCGC
>NW_006298359.1:353888-359948 GCF_000327345.1 Myotis davidii
CCGTGCGAGGGCGGAGCGCGCCGTCTTGCGCAGGCGCAGTGACGCCCACCGCCCTCCCTTTGTCGGCTGTGCGTGGAGGGCGAGGGTCGCGGACGCGGGAGGGGCGCTGCCAGCCCTGATCGTTCCTCCGGGTCTTCGGGGGTTGGGGGGCGGAGAGGTTCGCACGCACCCGCACCCGGCGCGGCGCCGCCCGGAGTTACCGGTCCCCGCCAGACAGACATTGCACACGGATAGCGGTCCCGGCAGGAAGGCGGCCTCGGGCCCGGTGGACCCGGCTCGGGCCCTGCGCCCCGGTGGGCAGGATAGCCACGCCCCGGAGTGATGGAGTGACGCGGGGACTTGGCCAGCCAGACTTTGGGTGACCTCCTTCCTCCGCATCAGTTTCAAGGTCATTGAGCAGGAGGGGAGTCCAGCCTTTCCTGGTCTCCTGGGCTGTGTCATCAGTGGGGCCCGAGCGACGGCTCACCTTTGTGCACTACTTTACAAGTCGCCAGGCTCGACATTTACTGTGGTTTGGAGCCTCGCCATGACTCGTGGGCTTCCTCCCCGACTGTAAGGATTTACAGGGAATGGGAGTGCTGAAGGGTGCACGGTGGGCTGGGTGCTCATTGGCTCCTGTTCCATTGGACGCACATGGTTGTGGAGTCTGCAGGCCACGCCTTTCATCCACAGCGCAAAAAAAAGATTCCTTCCTTGTTCTCTCTTCAAACATGGGTGTGAGCCTTGCTCCAGGAGCCGTGGAACTGCCCCCAGAGTATTGGAATCTTAAATGTAAAGGCATTTGCTAATCGTTTGGCGGAGGTGCTTGTCATAGAAACTGTTTCCTCCTGGAGATGGAGGTGAATCCACCCCTTTACCTTGAGCAATTCCCCCTTCTGCCCGAGGAGCCGGTGGGAGTGGAAGTGTTGGTGAGAGTTTGGATTAAGGGCCATGGGCAGCTGGGTTATTGCTTTTCCTTTTGTTCTTCCTCCTTAGGACCAGCTTTCTCCACGGGCTCTGCCATTCCCACCCCTGTGGCCCCCCTCCACGCCGGCCACTTCCCCCCTTTTCCGGTCTCCCGCACTCTCGTGCCCTCCTCCTGGGCTGCTTCCCCGAGCTCCCCCGTTACCTCTCCCTCAGGTCCCCGCCCTCAGCTCACCATGGGCGAGTCTCCCTCCAGGAAAGCGGGAGGAGGGACCAGGACCTGAGTTGCATAGTGGCTGTCTGGATGGGCTTCGGAGCCTATTTGAGGGACCTCCCTGCCCCTATGTTGGGGCTGTGCTATCTTTCCAAGCCCCTGTGACGGCCCGCCCTGCCCCGGCCACTCCCTCCGGAGACCCCAGTATGGAGGAGCACCTGGCCGTCATGTATGAGAGGCTGAGACTAGAGGTGAGTCCATTCAAAAGGGACCTTCGTCCACCTGGTGGAAGGCAGGGGCGTCTGGAAGTAGAGGGTTACAGACGTTTCCCAAGTAGAAGATAATCCTCGGGTTGGAGTAAGGGAAGTTACACATGGCATGGAAATGACCTTTCACTCAGGGAAGGAGGCACTAAAAATAGAAAACGGAGGAATGGGGCCATTGCTCCTTTCCCACTGCTGACGCCTTCTTCTTCCACCAGCTCCCCACTCTCTTCCTTCACTCCCATGACTATTCTCTCTACTCCTCGGATGTGGAGTTCATCAACGAGATCCTGCGCATCCGCACCAAGTGAGTCGTGCCAGGGAAGGTGCCAGGCTGCCGCTCTGCAGCCGCTTCCCTTCTCGTGCGGCTTGGTGTTGCGGTTCTGCATGAGGTGGCTTTCCCTCCCTTCTTCTCAGGGGCCGGACGTGGTACATCCTGTCGCTGACGCTCTGCCGCTTCCTGGCCTGGAACTATTTTGCACAAGTTCAGTTGGAGGTTCTGCAGTTGACCCGCCACCCTGAGAACTGGACCCTGCAGGCCCGCTGGCGGCTGGTGGGGCTGCCCATCCACACGCTCTTTCTGCGCTTCTACAAGCGTGACAAGGAAGAGCTTTACCGGTAAGGGGCTGAGGGCCCCCACGCCACCACCCTCTTCCCACACGCTCCGTTTCAGGACTGGTGGTCTGGTCTCCTGGATAGCCCTTCCTCTCCCTGCCTTCACCGAGCTTCCTTCAGGGCAGGGGTTTGGTTTAGTCTCCTTTACTGTAACAGAACGGGGACGGAGTACATGAGCAAACCTCTGCACTCAGCTTGTTCATGTGTATCACCTGGCACATAGGTAGGAACTCGAATACTTACTGAGCAAATGAAAACTCCCGCTTCGCAAGTTGAGCCTCACACTCTTAGGTAAAGTACTTGGCAAATTTCTGGCAAAGTGGGATCCCAAGCAATTGTTCGGCTTGCCCCACATCAGCAGCTTGTAGACTGCTGCACAGTGGGATCATCTTGGTGCCAGACACTCTGCTTTGTGACGGGGTGCAACGTGGGCATCAGGATTTTTCAAAGTCCCCAGGTGATGTAATACTAGCATGTAGCACAGTTAAGGGACTAGGAGTTTAAGCAAATGCTTGAATTAATCTTTGGGATCAGCCACCTTCCCCTTCAGCTTCTCTTCTTTCACCAGGACCTATGATGCCTATTCCACTTTCTACCTGAATTCCAGCGGCCTCATTTATCGCCATCGCCTAGACAAAGTGAGTCCCAGGGTGGATGGGGTGGGTGGAGGGGCAGCATCCCTGCTAATGCGGTAACTTCCTCCCGGCAGCTGATGCCCTCACACTCGCCCCCAGTGCCTGTGAAGAAGCTGCTTGTGGGAGCCCTGGTGATGCTGGGGCTGTCAGAGCAGGAACCCAACTTCCACCTGTGACCCAAGGCCTCCTCCAGGAACCGGGGCGGGCAGCACTGAAAACTACACACAGAGGTGGGGTTGGCCAGTTTCTTCCCGCTCCTCCCCCTCCCTGCCATCTCATGCTGTGTAAAGCTGCTGTGTAATTTAACTTGTAAATAATAAAGTCTAAGTGAAAATATGAGATGGCATCTCCACATCACTTTCTCTAGCTTACAAAGGTTCCCACAAGCTTTACTCCAAAACTACTTTATTATGGATATAAATAACGTGGAGAAGATGGAGCTGACGTCGTGTTCTGTGCATGTTCCGTTTCTTCACCCTAGCTCTTCGCGTGTCTTGCCTGTTTTCTTGGGCATTTTCTTGGCATGGGGGTCTTCTAGCTCCTTGGCTTTGTAATAGTGAGGTGCCACCTCCAGAAGCCAACTGCTCTCGATCTCCAATACCTAGAAGGGGAGAGAAACCAGCAGTGATCCCATCTTCCCTAGATTCCCACATGTGAGCTCAAAAAGGTTCTCCTGCCCTGGCCGGCTTGGCTCAGTGGGTAGAGCGCGTCCGCCTGTGGACTGAAGGGTCCCGGGTTCGATTCTGATCAAGGGCACGTGCCTGGGTTGCAGGCTTGATCCCCAGTGGGGGGCACGCAGGAGGCAGCCGATCAGTGTTTCTCTCTCATCAAGGTTTCTCTCTCTCCCTTCCTCTCTCAAATCAATAAAAAATATATTTAAAAAAGGTTCTTTCCCCTGTGGCTGCAGGAAGGCGCAGAGCTCTGCACTGCCGGCCTGAGGCGGGCACACCTCCACGTGTTACTCAGGCTCCCGAGTGGGCTCTCCCGAAGGCCTGCATGGGAACCGTAAAGCACGCTGGGGCCGAGGCCACACCTGCTTTGCTCACCGCCATCCCCAGCACCGGCATCCGGGACAACAGCCTTTCAAATGGTCATGGTGCGACGGTCAGATCTCCGAGACCTGAGTCAGCTGTCAGGAAGGGCACCTTTCCAGCTCACCCCTCCTTAAACCACTGGTTTCCCTGTTCCTCTGCCAGGCCCAGCGACTCGAACCTGGGCTTCGCTGGCCAGAGTACCACTCGTCGCTACAACCTCCACCTTCCAGGGCAGGGGGTGGAACCCTCACCTGTCGCATGAACTCCTTGGTGGTCAAAACAAGCTCATGGTAGAGCAGCCAGCGAGGCTGTTCCTCAAAGAGGGAGGAGTTGGGGTGAATGAACACTGTCTGCTGCTGTTTCACTGTGCGGTAGCCGCTGCGAGTCAACCGTGCTGTGTGGTAAAAGTAACCGGCAGTGACGGCCTAAGGAGCAGCCAGGAGAGACCCTCAATGGGAAGGCCAGACCCCAGGGGCCCTCAGCCCTCGCCCCCTTTTCAGTGTTAGTTCTGGCTGCTGGAGAACTAGGAAGGGAAGGGTGCGTGCAGAGCCCCGGGAGGAGATGGACCTTCCCCAGCTCAGGCGGGAGGGCTGCCCAGGCCTGGGGAAGCGGGCCCCTCGGAGCCCGGGGGCCGCGGGAGGAACGCTGACCTTGCGGACACGGATATAGTCCCCCTGGCAGGAACTGAGGCCAACTTCCACCCGCTCCAAGAGCCCCTCCAGCTGCTCTCGCACATCCCGGGCTCGGCGCATCGATCGGAACTGGACGAAGTTCTCATAGCACCACTGGGAAGAGTAACCACTCTCAGCCCACTGCGGAGAGGGTGAAGAAGGGGTGAGTGTACATAGGACCAGAGGCTCCCATGTCCCCCTCCTTCCCACTCCCGAGCCCAGCGACCTGCGTGTACACGTTTAGCAGAACCAGGTGGTCCCCGCCAGGGAGGAAGAAGTTGACGCGGGCGTTGTCCGCGTGGACGACTTTGTCCTTGGGCCGGTAGAAGATGGAGTTGTTGACAGACAGCATGGCAGCCACTGTCAGGATCTCCTCTGAGCAGCTGTACCTGGGCAGAAAGCGAAAAGGCTTGAGAGCTCAAAGCCAGATGGAGGGACAGACACGGGGAGTGACCGCTGTGTGGGCTTGTCCTCACACGGGGGCCGCCCACAGCACAGGGCAAGCATCCAGGTAGCTAGATCGGGGGGCAGTGCCAGCAGCTCGGGGCTGTGATGACATCTGCTGAGGAAGGATGGGCCGCTGAGGAGGCAGAGGCGAGGTGTGCGCTATGCATCAGGGAAAGACCGCTTCCTTCGGGCTCATGTGATGACCTCTGACCCAACCACGGCATTTAAAGGTGGTCCCTCCACAGCCACATCTAAATGCTCCAGTCTGAG
The DNA here is from genome assembly GCF_000327345.1 of Myotis davidii. Classification (NCBI taxonomy): domain Eukaryota; kingdom Metazoa; phylum Chordata; class Mammalia; order Chiroptera; family Vespertilionidae; genus Myotis; species Myotis davidii. The sequence continues at coordinate 358,941 of NW_006298359.1, forward strand.
CCTTAGGATGAGCAAGTCCCCAGACCAGCCCTCACTCAGCACTCCTCACAGATGGAAAGTCTTCCACTTCCCTTCATGCCCCCAAACGTCCTGTGTCAATCTTACCCATCTCACATCATGACCAAGCACAGCACGGGGGGCAGGAAGAGTTCTCTGATAACTTGTTATTTGTTACAGAAGAATATGATAGAGAGAAAAGGAGCAAAATGACAAAGATGGCCGGTGTGGCCAGTTTGTGGGTGGGGCCTGGCCGGATGGGGGCACTCACTTCTCAGAAGCCAGGATCATTTTAGATAGCATGGGGTCCACTGGCAGCTCTGCCATCTTTCTACCAGACTAAGGAGAGGAAAGAGAGAGGGTTGAGCTGGTCCTCCCTCAGGTGTCCCTGTCCTCCTGCCCAGCCCACAGCCTCCCCCTCACCGTGGTGAGCTCCCCAAGGTGGTTGAGGGCTCCCAGAGCATACAGCTGCTCCAACGCCAGCAGCAGGGTCTCATACGGGGGAGGGTCCAGGAAGTCAAAGTGCATGAGGTCATGGATCCCTGCAGAGAAGTGAGGGCAGAATAGAGTCCCTTCACTAGGACCAGTGACTCCAGCCCGGCCTCTCGGGAGGCCCGGGGACCCCAATCACCTAGGCCCGTGGTCGGCAAACCGTGGCGCACGAGCCACACGTGGCTCTTTGGCCCCTTGAGTGTGGCTCTGCCACAAAATACCATGCGCAGGCGCGCACATACAGCGCGATTGAAACTTCGTGGCCCATGCGCAGAAGTCGGTATTTTGTGGAAGAGCCACACTAGGGGCCAAAGAGCTGCATGTGGCTCGCAAGCCACGGTTTGCTGAGCGACAGTTTGCCGACCACTGACCCAGGCTCTTGAGCAGCAACACCACGTTGCCCAGGCTGGTCCGCTGGATCTCGGGCACCGTGGTTTCCTCCAGCTCGTGCTGATAGGCCCAGGCGGTGTACAGGCGGAAGCACTTCCCGGCCGCCACCCGGCCAGCCCGGCCCGCTCG
>NW_006298359.1:360056-364160 GCF_000327345.1 Myotis davidii
TTATGCAAGGAATCCAGGAGGCTGTGGTTTCGTCCTCTAAGCCCCCCGGCTTCTGAGTAGGGCCTGCCTGTGGGTCCATTCTGCCTCCCGCTCCACCATGGAGACCCCCTGGAGTCGAGCTGACCTTGCTGCAGGGTGTGACCGTGAGTGACTCCATGCCCGTGCGAGGGTTGTAGCTCTTCTGCTTACAGAACCCTGGATCCAGCACGTAAATGATGCCCTCGATGGTGAGTGAAGTCTCGGCGATGTTGGTTGCCACAACCACCTGAGTGAGAGGCTGTGGGTCACTCAGAGACCCCACCTCCCAGCTATGTAGGAAGAGGAGTCGGGGAGATCTGGAGTAGACAGCAGGGGCAGATAAGGGCAGGAGCTGAGGGAACTCGTGTCCAGTGCCAGGGGGACAGGCTGGGAGGACGGTGAGGGGCAGCGGGGCTCAGAAAGGGCATGACGTGGAAAGGAAGTGGAGAAGAGGTTGAGGTTTCAGAGCTGGGAGATGGGGCCGCTCGGTCTGTGGTGTCCGGAAGGGTCCTTTTAAAATGCACCTCCCATCACTCCCCTGGCCACCGCCTCCGATCCTGCTGGAGTTACAGCCATGCCCACTCGGCGCGAGCCCTCATGTCCTGTCTCCTCTCAGGGTCCCAGCCTGGCTCCCTCCTCATCCAGTCCAAGCCTCTGCCTCACTTTCACCTGACTGGAGAGGGGAGGCCTTCCCTACTCGCTCAGGCAAGTTCCCCCGAGCCTCACGCCCCGCCGTGCCGTCTCCTCCTGGCACTGTCTCCTAACTTACCCACCGGGAGCTCGCGAGGCCAGGACTGTCTCACCACATCCCACCCCCAGAACAGAACCTGCGAGAACCCGTTCGATATTTGATGAAAGTTACACTTTGTTCAAAATCCTGTGACTGCCATTCAGTCTAAAGTCCAAACCCGTGCACCTGCCACCCGAGGCCCTCCCTAACCTAGTCCAGGTGTGGTTTTGCCCTGTCTCCCACTGCTTCTCACAAACCTTCCACTGGACCATGCATTCTGACCTCAATCACACCTTAAGCCTTCCTCTGACATCCCTGCATTTTACAGGTGCAAATTCCCACTCCTGCCTGCGTCCGTGTCCTCTCTCCAGAGCCGGCACTGGAGCGCCCCAGCGCCACAGGGTGGAGCGCAGGTTTCTGCAGCTCTCTCACCTTGCGTGCCCCGGGGGGCGTGGGCTGGAAGATGCGGGCCTGCATGTCGGAGGGCAGGTTGGCGTAGATGGGCAGCACCAGCAGCTCCCGGATCTTGGAGCCCAGGCGGCGGCAGCGGTCCTGGAGCATCTCGCAGGCAGCCTCGATCTCCTCCTGGATTTGGGGGCAGAGCAGCAGGGACCGATCACAGAGGCCGCCCTGGACTTGCCGGCCCCGTCTTCTCTGGGACCCCCTTACCTGTCCCGTCAGGAACACCAGGACGTCCCCGGGGGGCTGCGTCACGTGGATCTGCAGCACAGACACGACACAGGCTTCCAGGTAGTCGGCCTCCGGAGCCTGGCGAGGAGAGGGCACAGGTAGGCACTTGCTCAGGCAGCCTCGTCCTCCCCGCTCCACATGCTCGGTCCTTCCCCTGTGGACTCTCCATCCACCCTGCCCTCCCCCGCCTCATGCCTCACACTATAGCCCATCCTCGGGGAGCACCTTGGTATAGAAGATGTCAACTGGAAACCGGCGTCCAGGGATCCGGAAGACGGGGGCGTCATCAAAGAAGGTGGAAAAGCGGGCAGTGTCCCGTGTGGCCAAAGCCACCAGGACCTTGAGCTCGGGTCAGAAGCGAGCCACATCTTTGATCAGTCCAAAGAGAATGTCCGTGTGCAAGGTCCGCTCGTGAGCCTCATCCACCATCACCACGCTGGGGGAACAGGGAGCAGTGAGCGAGAAGAGCAGGCCATGCAGGCGTGGACGTGGGGTCCCCCGGATGGAGGGCAGCTAGAGACAGAGTCCAAGGGTGAATGTGGGACGAGGGGCTCCAGGAAGCGAATCGCCGTGAAGTAAGAGCAGAGAGTGGGGGAGACCAGGCTCGATGGCCCGCAGCCTCTCAGTGGGAAAACAGCAGCTTCCAAGACTTGGGGTTGGAGGGCGGAGCCAAGACGAGCCAGACCACCCTGTGGTTCAAAAGTCTGCTGCAGTCACAGAAGCGGGAAGTGAGGGCACGGCCTCTTCCCGTCAGGCTGGCTGGGTGGGTGGCGGACTGTGCCACCACGATCCCCAAAGCCAGCAGCTCCCAGACTCCTGGGACTGGCGAGCCTTCCAGCCTGACCTAGCGGCTCTGCAGACTTCTAGGCCTCCTCCGGAACCAGCTATTCTGTGCACTTTCTTTCTCCTTGTTCTAGTCTTTGGGTTTCTGGTGGCAACCACGCCTGTAGGAGCTCCTGCCCCACCTCAACTCTTTGCATGAACCCTGGCCGGATGGGGAAGCCCCGGCCATTTCCCGCTGGGGTTGCTGGGAAAGTCCTGCACCCCAAACGCTCTGGCACTGGCTGGCCTTCGGTGGGCTCTGCCAGCGTTTTGGAAGGGGTGTAAAATGTCAAGTCTTATTTGTCCTATGGCTGCACTCTGACCTTCTAGGACCAGAACTTCGCACCCTCTTGCTCAGCTGGCCTGACCCTACCCGCATCCCACGCATGAGCCTTCTGCCCTCAGCACGTTATTACCCGCCCCTGCGGGTCAGCACAGCCCAATCATGAGCAACCTGTGGTCTCGCCTCTACGGCGCCTTGGTCCTGAGCTGAATCTCCTCTCCTGTGACACCCCATGGCTCCTAGATGTGCTCTCTGGGGTCCTATAAGACAAGTGTGGCCCTAGCGGGTTTGGCTCAGTGGATAGAGCATCGGCCTGTGGACCGAAGGGTCCCAGGTTCGATTCCGGGCAAGGGCACACACATGCCTGTGTTGTGGGCTCGGTCCAACGTGCGGGAGGCAGCCAATGATTCCCTCTCATCATTGATATTTCTCTCTCTCCCTTCGTCTCCCGTCCTCTCTGAAATCAATAAAAATATACTAAAAACAAAAAGGCCAAGTCTGGCCTTCTCCCATGCGGCACTGGGACCAGGCTCTGTCCTGAGTGTCTCCCCTGGAAGCTGAAACCCTAAGTTCCTCCGAGTGGTCTTCAGCCTTTCAACTCCCCCGCGCTCCACCCTCCATCCTGTTTCTAACCCTGGGAACAGCTGCAGCCGGAGGGAGAGGCCTTCTCTGCAGTTCCTCCAACCTCCAGCCCAGAGCTATGGAACCCGGAGATCAGCTCTGGCCCCCGGGGTCACAAAGGTTCAAGGACTGGCCATGGCCAGAGGGACGGGTAAGAAGAAAGGAGAGAAAGGCCAAAGCTAAGGATGCCCAGGAAGGCGCGAGGGGAGGAGGGCGCAGAGCGGGGGAGGGCGGGCGCTGGCTCTCCTGTGGGAGGGAGACGGCCGGGCCTACCTGTAGCTCGCCAGGTCGGGCTCCGAGAGGAACTCGCGGAGCAGCATGCCGTCGGTCATGTAGCGGAGGACCGTCCGCTCTGACGTGCAGTCCTCAAAGCGGATGCTGTAGCCCACCTGCCGAGGCGTCAGCGTGCAAAGTGGGCTGGCGCTCTCTGAAGCGAGTGTCGGGCCAGGCGACGAGGCCGGTGCCCAGACATGCGGTGCGGGGCCCTCAGGGCAGTGTGGGTTGAATCCCAGACCCCTGGGCTCCCCTCACCCATCAGTCCCTCCAGAGCTCACCTCATTCCCCAGCTTCACGCCCATCTCCCGAGCGACTCCGGAGGCCACACTCATGGCGGCCACTCTCCTGGGCTGGGTGCAGGCGATCTTCAGACCCTTCTTTGTATAACCCTGAGTGACAGAGAAGGGTGAGCTCCTCCCTGGCCAGTAACTCAACTTGGTGGGAGTACTGCTCTGACACACCCAGGCTGTGGGTTTGATCCCCGGTCAGGGCACATACAAGAATCAACCAATGATGCAGAAATAAATGGAACAACAAATCAGTGTTTCTCTCTCAAAGCAATAAACAAAAAAGGAAAAAGAAGAGGTCCTCTCTTTGTTAAATATAGCACTGGCACCTAAGACAATTCAGAGAAAACAGTTGTAAATGCAGGGTAAAGGCGGGC
>NW_006298359.1:364203-366746 GCF_000327345.1 Myotis davidii
GGGAGCAGACAGACAGAAGCTGAAGCCCAGACAGGGAGGGCAAATGGATGGAATGGCAGACCCAGGCCATCCAGGGTTCTCAGCCAGCCCTGGCAGTCCCAGCCCTTTGCGGATGAAGTTCTGGGCTCAGTGGACTGAGTGTCGACCCACGCACCCAGAGGTCACCAGTTCGATTCCCAGTCAGGGCATGTCGGGCTTGATCCCCAGTAGGAAGTGTGCAGGAGGCAACTGATCAATGTTCCTATCTCTCTCTCCCTCCCCTTCCCTCTGCCCCCCCAAAATCATTAAAAACATTAAAGAAATAGTTCTGGGCTCAGAGAGATCTGAGCTGGGAAAGGACAGAGCAGGTGGGGCAGACGCAGAAGGACGGGCAAGTGCGAAGGAGCAGGATGCAGCTCTCCACTCCGTGAGCAGAGGCCTCGCTGGACTGGAGTGAGGCCCCTCTCACCCCTCCCCCACCCCATGCACCGCCTCCCAACGGGGACAGAGAACCCCCAAGCCAGGCACTGTGGCGGGAAGGGAGAGCAGAGACAGGCGGGCATGTGCTCCAGACCCTCCCCATTGAGTGGGAAAGGGAATGGCTAGCGTGGGGAGGGGAGCAGCCCCTGAGGTCAGGTAAAGGGCTCTGACAGGCGCCTGCTCAGCGAGGGGCGGGCTGGCCCTGGCGTGGGGGTGCCGCACCTCCTCAAAGAGGTACTGCGGGATCTGGGTGGTCTTCCCCGAGCCTGTCTCGCCCTCGATGATCAGGACCTGGTGACTCGCAATGGCAGCCAGAAGCTCCTCGCGGAAGGGGAAGACGGGGAGGCTGCGGCGCACGGCCTGGATGCACTCCTGCTGCTGGGCCTGGGTGGGAGAGGGCGGAGCTGCCGGCTCCTGGGAAGGAGAGAGGGGCGTTGAGCGTCAGGGCCCGCTCCCCGTCCTCCTCACGAGGACCCTGTCCTCCTCACAAGGTCCCCGTCCTCCTCACGAGGTGCAGGGCTCTCCCTTACCTCATCGCCCTGCAGCTGAGTGGCCCGGACAAACTCGATGGTCTCCTCTTCCTCCAGTACCAGCTGGTACTTGGGCTCCTGGGAGGCTGCATCTCGGGCCCCAAATTTCAGGGCGGCGGCCCCCAGCCGGGCCTCCTCCCAGCGCCGCTGCTCCTCCCCAGGGGCGCCGGACTCCTCCTCCACCAGATCCACAGCTCGCGCTGGCTGCAGGGCGAGCACAAAGGGCAGTGGGCAGGCCGGGCACAGAGGGCAGTGGGCAGGCGGGCACAGAGGGCAGTGTGGAGGCGGGCACAGAGGGCAGTGAGCAGGCCTGCTCTCCGCCCAGCTCCCTCCTCCCCGTCCCGACCGGGCCCACTGGGAAAGGGAGACAAGGGAGGGGCTAGCCCCCACCGACACCAAGGCAGGACCCTGCAGCTGTGCCTTCACCTCACCTGTCCGCGGGTCTCCTCGGGCATGTGGTAGCGATTGGTGGCCTCCAGCTTCTCCTGCTCGCCGGCTGCCCGGTGTTCCCGGGCCAGATCCCGCACTCGCCGCTTGTATTTGAGCTCCCGCCGCTCATGCTGGCTCAGCTCCACGTCCCCAAAGAGGAACTCCTCGTCCGCCAGCTCGGCCTCCAGGTCCTCCAGCTTCTCCCGCTCCCGCTTGGCCAGGTACTCGCGGCGCGACTTCTTCCGCAGCTCGGGGACCTGGGCCAGCACAGGGCAGTTGAGGCCTCATCCTGTGGAGTGGTGACCCTGCCCCCTTCCTACCAGCCCGGCAGGGCGAGACAAGAACCTCCAGATGAGCCTCCCTTTCCTCTGTGAGCACCTGCGAGCGGCGAGCACAGGCTTGGAGGCCGCAGCAGACCCACAGACCCGCTGCCGCTGGAAGGCCCCAAAGCAGCCTCGCCGTCGCCGATACAAAGGCATCAGGGTGATCGATTATCTGAATGTCTGCGAGGCTGCTCCCCTAGCTCCTATTCGAGGGAGTGAAGAGGGGAGCCAAGGGCGGACACCAGCACTGGGGAGCAGTCTCCGCCTGCAAACGGAGACAATGCCGGCGACCTGACTGCTCAGACGCTCGCAGCCAGAGGCCCGGCCTACACGCAGGACTGTGCTCGGGGGAGGGAGCCACCACACACAGCGGGCCCAGCACCGCAGGAGGGTGCCTCTGGGAACAACTCCCGCACACCGTGTGTCACTTGCTTCTTCTACATGTTTCCTTAGATACACGCTTTTCAGGACACACTGAAGGTGACAAAAGACTGGCCACCTCCTTAAGCCTTCCTGGCTCTCACCACCATTCTCCCCGTGACCCAGGCGCCCACTGCTGGGGGCTCCGATTCGATTTAATTGCTTGGCTTTTCTTGTTTGTTCTGTGAAGACTTCAAAGGGAGTTTATGTTCATGACCTAATCTGAGTACCACAATCGAACACTCCTCCATCCTGAAGGAGGCAGATGGCTGAGTGTGGACCTATGAACCAGGAGGTCACAATTTGATTCCTGGTCAGGGCACATGCCTGGGTTCAGGCTTGATCCCCAGTAGGGGGCATGCAGGAGGCAGCCGATCAGTGA
>NW_006298359.1:366762-370963 GCF_000327345.1 Myotis davidii
CAGGAGGCAGCTGATCAATGTTTCTCTCTCATCGATGTTTCCAACTCTCTATCCCTTTCCCTCCTCTCTGTAAAAAAAAATCAATAAAATATATTTTTTAAAAAAGAAAAAAGAAATTCATGAGTACGGTGTAACGCCACACACACACACCAAGGACAGGGAACCTGTCGCCAGAGCAGGGGGGGGCACGCCTGACTTCCTACTTTGAACATTAGCAGTTAAGGAAACAGGCATCCGCCCTGCCGGCTAAGAGGAATTGTAGCTCACTTCTAGTTGTTGCGAAAAAGCTCTTCTTTATATAAAAAGCACCCCAACGCCAGCATTGCAACCCCCATGAAATAACTGATTCTGGAAAGGCCCCACGGGGGTGGCCCGTCAGAGGCACGGCTGCTGGGGAAAGGGTGGCACCGTGAGGGGCGAGCTGGCAGGGCAGGTGCTGCTGCCACCGCTCTCCGCCACGTCCGGAGAAGCTTTACACCCAACGTCCACATTAAAGGAGGTGCAGGGCATGGAAGCGCTGAACGCACAGGAGGAGAATGAGACAAACCCAGAACACAGGACATGCCACAAGAGGGGACAGAGAAAATGAACAAACCCAAGAGACTAACAACCAAATGCAAGGCAGGACCTTCACGGGATTGCGATTTGGAAACAGAGGTTATTAAGCACATTTCCGCCCTGGGGGGCAGCTCCGCTGGTGAGAGCGCCATCCTGACACACCAGGTATGGGTTCGATCCCGACAAGGCACACACAAGCAGCAGCCAGTGATGCATAAATGACTGGAACAACAGGTCAGTGTCTCTCTCTAAAATCAATACATACAAGTAAAAAAGTGTTAGAAAGACATTTTGGGGTAAGCAGGGGAATCTGAGTGCAGGTTCTTGGCTGACACATGAGAAGCGCTGTTCATCTCCTCGGGGGTGACAATGGCACCCACTTCAGGGAGAACCCCTGTATTCCTAAGAGGCACATGACGATGGGATAAAGTGCTACGATGTCTTAAACGCTTTTATATTATTTTTTAAAAATATATTTATTGATTTTTTGAGAGAGAGAGGGATAAAGAAATAGAAACATTGAGGAGAGAGAAAACATCATCAGTCGGCTGCCTCCTGCACGCCCCCCACAGGGGATCGAGCCCACAACCCAATCATGGGCCCTCAGTGGGAATCAAACCAGTGGCCTGTTGGTTCCTGGCTTGACGCTCAACCTTTGCGATGCACTGGCCAGTTAAATGCTTTTAAATGATTCAAAAAGAAAACAAGGCCACGTTTACACAGGCATTGCAATTTTTGAACCCAAAGAGTCTGTGTGAGTGTCCATTATACTATTCCTTCAACTTTCCTATTTGTTTGAAAGTTTTCACAATTGAAAAAGACTAAACAAATTCAGGCAAATAAAAACACTGCACTATTGACACATCTGAGAGTCCCTGGCCAGTCCTTTGTGGTGAGACCTGAGATGGATGGGCCAGGAGGGGCCTGAGGCCACCAGGCCGTTCTCAGACACCCCGAGTCTCTTCCGGGAAACCGAAGTGTGACCTTACTTGGGAGGACCAGGCTTAGAAAAGCTGCCCACCCTCCCTAGGCTCATGTCAAGGCAAGTCCAGCTCATCCCTCCCTCACAGCACTCTGTCCCGTGCAGTGAGCAGACCAGCCAGGAAACCAGAGGGAGGCCACAGGCCACCGGGGGTGGAGGCTTAGGGAGGAGAGCGTTGGACACGGTGTGCGGAGCTGAATGGGCAGCGCATCCCTGGGGGACAGCTGCCCTGCCCCTACCGGCCAACTGCCTTCTGACGACACGTCCAGCCCACGGTTCTCTCACTCACACAGTACGATTTGATCCAAGAGTCAGGCGGGTTTTGGGTGGCTTCCTCCCGCGACAACTAAGCCCCTCTCAGCGGCTCCTGTCAGGCAGGGCCCTCCTCCAGAGGCACCATCAGCCACCCCGCTGCACCGCCTCTCTGGCTCCTCCCGACCACTAACCACGCCACCCAAGTCTCTCCTCGGCCTTCTGACCATGGCTTCCTGGGCACGGGGACTCACCATGGCCTTCCGGTCTTCCTCGGCCATCTTGAGGCGCTTCTGCGCCTCTTCATACGCCTAGGAGAAGAAAGCAAGAGCGAGGGTGTGAGGCTGCAGTCCCATAGCCACGGCCGCCCTCCTCCAGAACCACAAGGGCAAGTCAGGCGCGCCCGGGCCCAGGGAAACGTTCTGCTCACTGAGGAATCGATGCCATGGCGTCCGCAGAGGGTGGCTTTAGCCAGAGGACCAGGGGGCCCCTCTCCAGAGGTCTACTCCCACTACAGGCACCCTCTTGTCTTCCCAGAGACCCCGTCTGCATCACGCCACCCTCAGATCTGACCCAGGGTCCTCCTGGGGGTGCCGGAGGGTGCCGTTCCCGCACCTTCTTGTCCGACCGCTCCAGGACATTGCGAGTCCGGTCCTTGTCCCGCCGCCGAACCCGCTCTGCGAAGGCGTCGCGCTCCTCCAGGTCCTGGAGGCGCTCTCGCTCGGTCCGCTCCCACTCATCCTCCGACTCCGGCTTCTCCGGCTGCTGCCGGCTCCCCCTGCAGCCCAGCCCAGAGCATTACATCAAGGTGCCTTGAAGGCCTGCTGTCCTAGCAGCCACTGCCCATCCTCCTTCACCCTACTTCCAACTCACCCCGTCTTCTTCCCTCTCGCAGAATCCTCTTCCTCTTCCTCTTCCTCCTCCTCCTGGCGTTTCTTCCGCAGGTGTTTCCGCCTTTTACGCTTCTTCTGGAGACGGCTCCCAGCCCTCCCCACACTCTCCTCACTGCTCTCCTCACTGTCTTCCAGCAACTGATACGATCGGTTCTTCTCCAGCAGGGCTCGGGCCTCGCGCTCCGCTGCCCGGGCTGGCTTCTCCACCACCGCCTCCCGGGGCACCTGTCGGCAGGAGAGAGACGGGAGTGAGCGACTCCTCCTCGGCGCCCGCCCGCCCTGCCCCTGCAGTAAGGAACGGCCTGATCTTAACCGAGTCTTCCTTCACCCCACGTTCATCAGCCTCTCAGCTGCTCACCATCGCGCGCTCAGTCACGTGTTTAGCGAGCACTTACTGAAGCTGTTCCAGGCACCTGCCAGGCACCAGGGATAGAGGAATAAACGGAAGAGAAAACACCTCTGCCCTCGTGGAGTTTACATTCTCAAACCCAGTTCTCAACTGCTCAGCCTGTGTTCTCCCAAGGTCCAGGTGAGTCCTGCCTAAGGGCTGGCCGAATACAAGGCCTGCTCTGCAGGGCCTGGGACAGGCTGGCACAGACCAGCTCCAGGGGCGCCCTGGTGAACAGACTGACGTGAAGTTCTCCCTCCTGTCACTTTCCCTCCAACCTCACCTCTCGCCAAGCACCATGGGACAGCCACAGGCTCCGCACACGCTGACCCCTGCACTCCCACTGTGCGCTTTCTGAGCCCCTGTTCTGTGGGGTGCTCTACTAGGTGGTAGGAGTGCCTTTTATTTTACTTATTGTTTTTGTTAATCCTCACCCAAGGATATTTTTTCCAGTTAGAGAGTGGAAGGGAGGGAGAGGGGGAGAGGAAAAACATTGATGTGAGAGAGAAATATCGATGGCTGCCTCCTGCATGGGGCTCCAACCAGGCCGGGGATGGAACCTGCAACCCAGGCACATGCCCTTGACTGGGAATTGAACCCGAGACCCTCTGGTGCATAGGCCGAACCTCTATCTACTGAGCCACCAGCCGGGGCTTTATTTCACTTATTATTTATTGACTATAGAGAGAGAAACACCGATTTGTTGTTCCACTTAATTTATGCATCATTGGCTGGTTCTCGTATGTGCCCTGACGGGATCAAACCTGCAACCTTGGTGTATGGGGACGATGCTCCAACCAACCGCCAGGGCCAGAAGCTCGCCTTTTATACCTTCACTCCTCCCCTTCACCACCTGACAACTGCAGGGACTCCGGATCCGCCTCGCCTGGTCACTACCCTCACCTCCTCCACTGCCTCCGGAAAGCTCGTTAGTTTGTTAGAAATGCAGGAACGAAGACCCGCACCCAGACCTCCGGGTCGGAATCTGCACTTTAACTGGGGCCTGGATGATGGGTGCATGTTCACTCACGTTCCAGAAGCTTCCATGTAAGACTTAGCCCGACACACTGACCCTCCTGATCTTCACGGGGCTGGACGTGCAGCAGCAGGGCAGCGCCCGGGCGGCCG
>NW_006298359.1:371149-375779 GCF_000327345.1 Myotis davidii
ACAGCCCAAAGCCGCCCTCTCGGACCGCGGAGCTTCCGGCGGCGCTTTTCCGGTCTGAGCACGACGGTGGCCGATAGAGTCCAAGTCTCGCGGAACCGTACATTTTCCTTTCCGCCCCGCAGAATCTCTGTCGCCCCCAGGTGGTCAGCCCGCGGATGCTTCACTCACCCATTCATTCAACAAACGCGGGCGCCTAAGGTGCTAGACACAATTTTAGTCGCTAGGGATATAGCAAAGAACAAATCAGACAAAAATCCCTTACCGAATTACATTTAAGGGGGAGGGGGGAAGAAAAAATACATAATAAATAAAGCATGTAAGTTCTATGGAGCCCCCCACCCCAAAAAAAAGCAAGGTGTATTTTGGAATTTCATTTCAAATTAGCCCACACTGACGAGGAGTGAGCTCGCTCGGAGCCCTGTCCGCAGCAGCGGTGAGCACAGGTTAGGCCTGACCGAGGACCTGCGGGGAGAACAGGTGCTTGCTACTTGATGCTCTCTCAGAAAGCACTTTTAAAGGCTCTCCGAACTAGTCTGGCGGCTATGGCTCCGTGGTTGAGTGTCAGCCTATGAACCGGAGGTCAGGATTCGATTCCCAGTTGCGGGCTTGATCTCCAGTAGGGGGCCTGCAGGAAGCAGCCGATCAATGATTCTCTCATCATCGATGTTTCCCTCTCTCTCTCTCTCTCCCTTCCTCTCTGAAATCAGTAAAAATAAAAGCTCTCCGAATAAGGCATGCCCGAGCTGTGCCCTGCATGTTTGCTAACAGCTTGCGAAGTGCACTGGTGGCTTCGTATTTACAAGTGAGCAGACCTTGTTAGTTGACTCTGCTGTCGGACCTGTTTGGCCCTGCTTCATGCTTCATGATTAATGGGACTTATCAGACACTACTGTCGAGAACAAAACATGGTTATTCCAATTAGCAGCCACTGGTGATTCCGTGTCACTGACTTCTTGGACGCACTGCTTTTGGTTTCTGAGATGGACTGTGGGCACCCCTGGCATCTCTCGGCCTCCTGCCTCTCCTTTCTTGGGTCAAAACAGATGAGGATAAAATAAATAAATTAATTAATTAATTAAAAAAACAAACAGATGAGGGTCTTTACCTAATGAGCTACTACCTTAAAGATTCTGTTACCCTCCATACCCACAGCCTCTCTGAACTGGTCCCCCTGCTAGTAAATTAGAGGCTGCTGGCATATGTTTAGATCAATCTGTCTAGTACATCCTGTTCTTAGTGGGGTCCCCCCGACTGGGCATCCTCTATGGACAGGACCATCCCTATCCAAGCCTGTCTTCCTACCCCGGAGAACTAAAAACTGGCCTGGTAAGGAAAATGCAGATCTCCCACATTTGTAGAAGATAGAATTCTTTGAAATGGGAAAATCTCCCAACTATATACTTGGGCAACAAAGCCATGAAATAGCAATGGATTTTTTTTTTAATCCTCGCCTGTGGACATGTTTTTATTGATTTTAGAGAGAGAGGAAAGAAGGGGGAGAGAGAGAAACACTAAAGTGAGAGAGAAACATCTATCAATTGCCTCCCATACATACCCTCACAAGGGATTGAACCCACAACCTTTTTGTGCACGGGATGATGCTCCAACTAACCGAGCCGCTGGCCAGGGCAGCGTGGATCTTAAACCTTTGAGAACACCTGTTTCCATCAGAGGAGACCCTTTCAGGACCCTGCACTCTGTTTTTCAGATGTGTTATTGGTGCCGAGTCTTGGGGTGAAGGACCCTGGGTTAGCCACCCGCACGCTGCCTGCTGCTTGCGTTGCCGTCGGCCTCTGAATACTGGACCCCCCCAATTCAGAGCATCCTCTGCTTCCAGTTCCTTCGCTCTTTTCATCTGCTGATTTACTCATTGAATCATTCATTCTAGAAATAACTTTTTTGTCTACGAGGTGCCAGGCGTGAGGTTGAACCTAGCCAGCCTAGTCTGCCCTCATTGCACTGGCCATGTCTGGCGGATACTTCCACTGCCCTTCCTCAAACCAGCCCTTCGAGAAGCCACTGGGGGCTCCCCCAAAGCTTCCCGCCCACGGCCGGTCACTTCCCCTTCTTGGCCATGGGAAGCGGGCAGAGGCTTGGAAGAACCAGAACAGCCTCCACGTACACGTTTTTTTTCTAAAGAAGGAGCAGCAACAGGAGAGTTGGAAAGAGCTCCACTTTATTATGAACAATTGTTTTTGTCTTTTTAAAAACAGGCAATTGATAAGGAAGGAGAAGTAGGGGAGAACTGAGGTGCTTCCTTAGTCACACCAAACCCTTGCAATTCAATTCATTTGTGAACCATGAAGAGGAGCAGAATTAAATAACCAGATGGGGGGACCGAGCTAAGATTCCCAGCCTTCCCTCTTGGGGAAAACCGAGGCGGAGTAATACTGAGCAAAAGCGGAGGAAGCCACACCCCAGGTCACTCCCAGTGAGGTGACTGGGGGACGGGGAAGAGGATCCGCATGGACATGGGAAACAGGCGTGGCTTGTAAACCTGGGCCTTGGGGAGGGGAGCTGGGGGTGTTTGTAAACCAGGTTATGGTCAAGAGAGGAGGCAAGAGCCCGGCCCGTCGGGCTCAGCGGTTGAGCATCAGCCTGTGAACCAGGAGGTCATGGTTCGATTCCCAGTCAGGGCACAGGCCCCGGTTGCCGGCTTGATCCCCAGTCCGGGCGTGCAGGAGGCAGCCGATTGATGGTTCTCTCTCCTCATTGATGTTTTTATCTCTCTCCCTCTCCCTCTCTGAAATCAATAAAAAAATATTTTTAAAAAGAGAGAGGAAGCAGGAGCTGTAAACGAAGGGCAGTGCCTAAGGAACAGGAGAAAGAGGTGCCTATAAAAGGACTGGGCCGGCCTCCCGAGGAGGCTGCCGGGAGGTGTGCTGTGCCCACAGATGGAGGGTTCTCCCCCCCCATCCCCCATCCCGTGAGCTCGGCCTCCGCCTGGGACTGGGCCGCCCAGGGAGCGTGAGCACAGCTGGCACTCACTCTGGGGACTGGGGCGAGGTGGCATTTGGGCTCTGTCCTCAGTGACAGGGCGGGGACAGTGGGTCGGAGGACGCTGGCTGCCCTTCCTGCCAGGCTCCTTTCAGGGGCGTCTGTTCTGGATCTTCCGAGACCCAGGATCTGCATTTCGGGAAGGAGGAAGGTAGGTCCCTGTGCTGGAACAGGGTCACCTCCGGCAGGACTCATCTGTGGGAGAGGAAGCGATAACGGGGGTGAGTGCCAGCCTCCGGCTCCGGGTCCCCACCCGCCCACCGAGGGCCAGGAGCAGGGGAAGTTGTCTAACATTGTCCACACCTGAGTGCTTGCTCCTACCAGGACAGCAGCAGCCACACTCATTCCCTCAGACTCTGTGCCAGGCATTCTTATAACAGCCTCACAGCAACCCCAGGTGCGGTGAAGTGATGTGATGTCCGGCCATGGTTCTAGGTCAGCGGTTCTCAACCTGTGGGTCGCGACCCCTTTGGCGGTCGAAGGACCCTTTCATAGGGGGCGCCTAAGACCATCCTGCATATCAAATATCTACATGACGATTCATAACAGTAGCAACATTACAGTTATGAAGCAGCAACGAAAATAATTTTATGGTTGGGTCACAACATGAGGAGCTGTATTTAAAGGGCCAGAAGGTTGAGAACCACTGTTCTAGGTGCTTCATTAAAATTATTTAACCCTCTCAGTGACTCCAGGAGGCAATTATTTTTAACTCCTTTTCAGTAATAAATTGAACTCTGGCCAGTGTGCTCAGTGGTTTTATTTATTTATTTATTTATTTTTATTGATTTCAGAGAGGAAGGGAGAGGGAGAGATAGAAACATCAATGATGAGAGGGAATCATTGATTGGCTGCCTCCTGCACATTGGACTGAGCCTGCAACCCAGGCATGTGCCCTTGACCAGAATCGAACCTGGGACCCTTCGGTCCACAGGCCAAAGCTCTATCCACTGAGCCAAACCAGCCAGGCTGCTCAGTTGTTTTAGTGCATTGGCCTGCAAATTAAAGGGTCCTGGGTTCGAGTCCGGTCAGGGATATGTGCCCGTGTTGCAGGCTCGGTCCCCGGTTGCAGTCAGGATACGTGTGGGAAGCAACCACTCGAGGTGCCTCTCTCACATCGCTATAGAGCATCAGCCTGTGGACTGAAGGGTCCCAGGTTTGATTCTGGCCAAGGGTACATGCCTGGGTTATGGGCTCCATCCCCAGTAGGGGGGCTGTGCAGTAGGCAGCTGATCAATGATTCTCTCTCGTCGTCGATGTTTCTATCTCTCTCTCCCTCTCCCTTCCTCTCTGAAATAAGTAAAATATATTTAAAATTTTTTTAAAAAAAATAATAAATTGAGGCCAACCATCAAGTTATTTCCCTGAGGCCACAACCATAAGAGAAGATAAAATTCACACTCAGGCCTGACTGACCCAAACCCCGAGCTCTAACCCACCCAGGGGAGCTCGAGGAAAGCCCCGGTTTTACACTCGGGAGACCCGATGTGCACTTTGCTCTCCAGGACCTCAGCTTCCCCATCCGTTAAAGGTTAAAGGACCTGGCGAACCCTTCCAGTGCCAACATTTTCCTCCAGGACCGCCGTGTCCGCTCTGGACGCCAGGCGGCGCCCTCGCGCCAGCGGCGGTCCAC
>NW_006298359.1:375875-376484 GCF_000327345.1 Myotis davidii
CTCGGGCTCCGGGCCCAGCTCCCGCAGCACCGAGCTCTCGGAGGGGTACTGGTACGTAGTCTCTAGGGCTGTCTCGCTGAAGGAGATCTTGAGCTGGGGGGCGGGGGGCGAAGGAGGCAGGTCACCCACCTCAGCCCCGTGCAAGGGGGGCGTGGGGCTGGATCTGGGCACTCGCTGCCTTTGCCCTCCCCACCCCTCCGGGGCCCAGTTTTCTTTCGATCAGTTTCAAAAACATGAGAGACTTGGGCCTGCGTTTGGGAGGGGCAGAGGTGAGTAACGCAGGCCAGCGGGCGGGGGGCAGAAGGGAAAGGACACCGTGGGCATAGTCCTGCGACCAGAACGGGAAGCCTCCCGAGGTGAGCTCGGAGCCGGCGGGAGGGGTCCCAGGGAAAAGCAAGGCCACGCACAGCAGGGCCCCGAGGGGCACTCTTCCCTCAACACAGGGTGTCCCGAGGTGCAGCCCGGGAGGTGACAGGGCAGAGGGGAGGGTCCGGCAGACGCAGGGTGGGGTGAGAGTGCACAGAGGGACAGGCAGACAGGAGCACACCAGACAGGAGACGGGAGGGGCAGGCTCCCCCCAAACAGCCCGCTGTCCTCACTGCTGCCCTC
>NW_006298359.1:376546-379707 GCF_000327345.1 Myotis davidii
GATAGAGCGTCAGCCTGTGGACTGAAGGGTCCCAGGTTCGATTCCGGTCAAGGGCATGTACCTTGGTTGCGGGCACATCCCCAGTGGGGGGTGTGCAGGAGGCAGCTGATCGATGTTTCTCTCTCATCGATGTCTAACTGTCTATCCCTCTCCCTTCCTCTCTGTAAAAAATCAATAAAAAAAATATGAAAAAAAGCAGGAGGTTCCTGCGAACTCCCTGGAAAGGTCCAAACCTATAGGGCCTTCCCAGCATGTTTTGAGACACTTGGGGCTGGCTCCCTGCACCCCCGAGCCCAGCAGACTGGGATGTGAGCAAAGCCTGGAAGGTGGCTGGACAGGAAGTTGCTAACATGGGTCCCCACTGGAGCCTGAAACTCAGACTGTCACTCATGCACCGGCTCCCCATCTCACCGGGACAAAAGCCGGAGCCTGACCGAAGTCTCAGTCTAGAGCAGTGATGGCGAACCTACGACACGCGTGTCAGAGGTGACACGCGAACTCATTGTTTTGGTTGATTTTTCTTTGTTAAATGGCATTTAAATATATAAAATAAATATCAAAAATATAAGTCTTTGCTTTACTATGGTTGCAAAGATAAAAAAATTTCTACATGTGACACGGCACCAGAGTTAAGTTAGGGTTTTTCAAAATGCTGACACGCCAAGCTCAAAAGGTTCGCCATCACTGGTCTGGAGGATGCTGCCATGGCCACGCCCTCACTCTGGGCATCCTCCCTCCAGCCACAGGTCCAGGCACTCCCCGCAGGCCTCGGCACGGGCTGCCCCCTCTGCCTGGGACACTCTGCTCCCAACATACCCAATGCCCCTCTCCCAGCCACACATTATAGCCACACCCACTCCCGCTCCTCCTGCCTCCAGCTCCCACTCACCCTGCGCTTCACTGCCCTGTGTCTTCTGTCAACAGGAGACTGGGAGATGCTTTACTGGGTAAGGAGGGGTTCATGCAGACCCCAGATGAGGTCCCAGCAGAGGACCACGGCTGGGGGAGCCCAGCCTGTACACAGTTGACCTGTCCGTGAAATGGCTGATAGAACTGGTGACAGCAACCAGACCCTTTGCATCCGAACTTCTTAAAGGGGCCACCTCTGGTTCTGTGACTGACAGATTTACCCAAACTTCTGGGAACCCACGTCTGTTTTCTTTTCATGCCCTCTTCGGGGATGAGCTCTGCAGTGTTAGACACGCTGATAAAGGGCTCATTTTATTTGCTCTCAGTCCATGTTTGACTCTCTCCACACTGGCTTCCCTCCCCCAACCCCAACTTCTGACTGGGCTTCCCAGGAATGTACAGCCTGCACGGGAGGGGGTGCGGGGGGTGACTCACTGGCTCATCAGCTATATAAGGTCCCGAGGGGGCTGGGGAGGGCGGGCTCTGGGCCCGGGGCAAGCCTGGGGTTCCTCTGAATAAGGCTGAGGGAATCGGCCTGCAGATGTTACTTAGGGAAGGAGGCGGGCGGTGGGGCGCCCCTATCCCTGAACTAGGGGGCGGAGCTGGGACAGGGATGCTAGCCCCGCTTGAGCCTGAAAGGGCGAGGGGAGGCCTGTGGTCCGCAGAGCGCTGCTCCGCCCCACCCCCACCCCGCTCTGCTTCCTCCTCTCACCACATCCTGAGTGGTGCTGGCAGGCAGGGCCCAGCGTCCCCACTCGCCCCACCGCCTTCCGGCCCCCACCCCAGGCTTCCTGTTTGGGTGATCTGGTTCCGGCTCCCAGATCCCTGACCCAGGTATGGTCACCACCACAGGTCCTGCCCTGCACCCGGATGGCCCTGGACTTTGGGTCCCAAACTTCATGCTCCCCCTGATCTTTCCACCCCAAAAGCAAAGCCAGCTGACTCCGTAGGAAGTGACTTCGCCCTGGCCTTCCTGACCTACCTCACTATATAGTCGCGGGCTCGGGGTGGGCACTTAAGCTCCTTGTGAAGATGAGCGGGGGACAAATGACCCCCGAGCTGAACCTGGCCTGTGGTCCCTGTGGACACAGAAACCAGGTCTGAGGGTGGCACATGTGGGATGAGGACTGGAGACCAGGAAGGGCTCCCCTCTCGGGGGACAGGTATGAGCTGGAAGGGACTGAGGAAGGGGTGGGACCAGGGCCAGGCCAGGGAGCCCTTAGCCTGGCTTCGCCCACTTTCCTGCACACCCTGGTTCCAGTCTGACCTCTGACCCTCCGCTGGCCTTGGCCCCACCCCTGTCCTCAACTCCCATTGGACTTCCTGCTCTCAGCAGTGCCTCCACGTTCACTTCTCTCTTTTTCTACCCCAAGGGGAGGGAGAGGCCAGCAGAGGGGAACCCCAGTGTGAGCCAGTCCTGAGAAGGGCGGGCGAGGCCTGGAGGAAGGCAGAGGCGGTAGGCTGGGAGAGGCGGCACTGTCCGAAGCGGGGTTGCAGCCTGAGGTGGCCCACTCTAATGGCCTCTGTGAGCCTCTCCCAGGGGCTTTGGCCAGCCCTGCTCCGTTCCCCATGCCCTCCAGCCCAGGCCGGGGCCACTCAGCTGTCCTCTCTTCCTTGGGGTTCTGAGGCCTCCCTCCACTCACTTCTTCCTTCAGTTTCTCTCTAGAACCGCAAAGCCACCCCCCACACCCCGCCCCCCATCCCCCCTGGAAGCTGTGAGGGCTGTCATCCTGGTGACCCTGCTTGTCACAGAGTCAAGGTTGTTGGCCTGTCTCCCACCAGATGGGCTGGGTTGGGTCACAGACTCAGAGGAAAGGAAGGAAAGAAATGGGGGGCCTTAGAGCCAGAGGGAGCAGAGAGGGAGCAGTAGGGGCACACCCTGAGACACCCCAGGGACAGCATGGTTGTGGGCAGACCCTCGAGGCTTGGCCATGGACAAGGGGCTGTGAGAAGGAGGGGGTGTTTGCAGAGGAGGGCAGGGGAGGCTGGCCAGAGGACCAGGAGCAGGGGTCAGAGAGGAAGATGGAGTTCAGAGCCCAGAGGGCACGGCGAGTGGGCTGCTAAGAAGCCTGGCTTGGCTGCTCCCTACCTGTTTGTGGTGCCTTTCAGGGGACCCCTTGACAAGGCAGCTGCGGCTGAGGCGGAGGTAGCCCCCCAGAACCGAGATCTCCTCTGCAGTCGGGTACCGCTTCTTCCCGGCCCCGGGGGTCGCAGCATCGGCGGGGGCAGGAGCGGCAGGGGCTGCGTGGGGC
>NW_006298359.1:380191-380408 GCF_000327345.1 Myotis davidii
CCGCCGGGCCCCAGTGCTGGCCGTCAGCCTCCACTGGGCTCAGCCGCCCCCTGGCCGCCTCCTTCCTCCTGGGGCTTTGTTCTCCAGGCTCTGCCGGGGTCACACCTCCGTCCGCTTCTCCCGGGCTCGGCCTCCACCTCCGCGCCTCTGGCAGCCCCGAGGCCTTGTCTCCAGCCTCTCCCGGGCGCGGCCAGTCCCGGGCCTCCGCAGGCCTGGG
>NW_006298359.1:380509-380861 GCF_000327345.1 Myotis davidii
TCTCTTTCTTTGGGACTTGGATCCTGTATCTCCCCAGGGCTGGGTCTCCATTCCCGGGCCTCCGCAGGCCCAGGCCTCCTTTCTGCAAGGAGCTCGTCACTCCGCCGCTGCTGCTGCTGCTGGCGCTCCTGCCGGATGAATCGGTTCTGGTGCACTGGGCCGATGGCCTCCAGCAGGACCGCAGACTTGTCTGGGTCTGGAGGCCCAGCTTCTG
The DNA here is from genome assembly GCF_000327345.1 of Myotis davidii. Taxonomy (NCBI): domain Eukaryota; kingdom Metazoa; phylum Chordata; class Mammalia; order Chiroptera; family Vespertilionidae; genus Myotis; species Myotis davidii. The sequence goes on from NW_006298359.1 coordinate 380,724, forward strand.
GAGGCCCAGACGCAGGGCTGGGCTCCCCAGGACACAGACCAAGCTTGGCCCGGCGGCGTTCCAGGAGCCCCCGCTTCCAAGCTGGCATCTGGGACAGGCGCTCCCCCCCCGCCTTCTCCCGGCCCCGCGCGGCTGCCT
>NW_006298359.1:382371-385240 GCF_000327345.1 Myotis davidii
CAAACCGCGCGCCAAGTGCAGAGAAACCGGCTGCGATTTATTTTCCCGCCGCGCGTGTTCCTCGGGAGAGCGGGGAGCCGTACCCGAACGAAGGGCCAAGAGGCCGCTCAACTCAGCTGCAGGAACCAGGGGGCCTCGAGGTGCAGGGCGGGGGGCCGGGCGGCTGCGCCAGCTCCTGGGCGCGAGCGACACGGAGAAGGGGACCCTGAGATGCAGGCGAGTGCCCGGGAGTAGGCAGGCCGGACCCTTCGCCCTGAGGCTGGGAAGGGGGGGTCACGCCCTCAGCTGTGAGACCTGCAGGTCCCCGCCCCCTCCTGGCTGGCCTCGGAGCGCGGACACTCGGGATTTAGGGCGTGAGATGGGCGGGAGTGGAGTGGATGGACGGCCCTCGGCCCGTGGATCGGGGCCTCCGGTCAGAATACGCCAGGGCCTGGGTGGCCAGGGGTCGGCACCCCAGGGGAGAGGAGTGCCGGGCCCGACACCAGGCTCCTGCTCACTGGGCCCCGCCCTCCAGGGGCCGGGAGAGCAGGTGCAGTTTTCTTTGCAGCTGGGCCCGGAGGTAGCAGAGGTCTTGCTGGTCAAGTCCGTGAGCCAGGCCCAGGTACAGGGTGAGGAGGAGAGCGAGGAGGAGCCGGTCGGTGCCCAGGGTGGGCACCACCCACAGCACCGTCAGCAGCTCCACACACACCGGGTGGCGCAGGTGGGAGAAGAGCCTCAGGGCGCGGGGGGACTTCAGGGCGAGGGGCTCGCCCAGCCCTCGCACGTGGTAGTACACCTAGGAGAGGGGAGCAGTCAGGCAGCCGGGGCCTTTCACAGCTGTCACCTCTCCTCCCTGCCAGGTACCCCCCTCGATGACTCAGGCCCAGGAACCTCCCCCTTCTAGGTCTTGGGCCCCTGACCCTCATCTCTGGGCCAGGAAACTTCCACAGGCCCAGGAGGCTTCTGGCCTCTGAGGCGGGAGCTGCGGGGAGACTATCATACAAGAAGGGCAGGTGAGGGAGCGGGAGCATGGGAGGAGGAGCGGGAAGTCCTTGGCAAGGCGAGAGGTGTTCTAGAAAGGATGGAAGGTAGGGAACGGGCCTCACCTGCTTGAGGCCCATGAGCTCCGCGTAGTCGAAGACGAGGAGGATGCTGAAGATGAGGAGCCAGGCAACCGCGTGCAGCACGAAGCACAGCAGGGGCACCCAGGTGGCCCAGGGCTCGGCCTGAGCTGCCCACAGCACAGGGCCTCTGGGGACGGGCTCCCAGCATCGCATCACCAGCTGGGGGAGGAGGAGGGGCTGGGAGACCTCGACAGGCTGCCCCACCCCAGACAGCCTGTAGCTCTCCCCATCTTTACCACGAGCATCACCAACACTCAGCTCGTGGAGGTGCTGGGTGGGGTTCCAAGGATATAAGGGTGACCCGTATCTTCCCAGAGCACTTACAGGATGGCGAGGGCGACCAGAGGCGCACAGGGCAGCCTCTGCCCAGCACCCACTGAGAAGACAGCGAGTACTAACCAGGAAGCCGGGCCCTAGCCGGTTTGACTCCATGGATAGAGCCTTGGCCTGCAGACCAAAGGGTTCTGGGTTCAATTCCCGTCAAGGGCAGGTATCTCGGTTACAGGCTCCTCCCCCAGTACGGGCCCTGGTTGGGCACGTGCAGGAGGCAACCAATTGATGTTTCTCTCACATCAATATTTCTCTGTCTTTCCCTCTCTCTTCCACTCTATCTGAAAATCGATGGAAAAATATACTCAGGTGAGGATTAAAAAATATCTATATAATAATAAAAGTGTAATATGCTAATTAGACTGGAGGTCCTTCCGGACAATGCTGCAGTGGGCGTGGGCGGGGCGAGGCCAAGGCCTTTGCACCAATTTCGTGCATCGGGCCTCTAGTAAAGAAAGAAAAATCACACTAACTAGGGAGCCTGCTCCTGGGTTTGAAGACAGAGCAGGGCTGAGGAGAGCGTTGCAGGCAGGACTGACAACGTGCAGGGGTGCAGTGCACATGGCACGCGCGCCTGGGGAACGACAAGGTGCACCTTTCCTTGTGCATCCTCACCGAGCACATTGTTGGACTGAGTTTTCAGAGAGTGGAAGGGAGGGGGAGGCAGAGAGAAACACTGATGTCTGTCAATGACACATCAATTGGTTGCTTCTCCCACTCTGGATCAAGGAACATGCCCTTGACCAGAATCGAACCCGGGACCCTGCAGTCCTCGGGCTGACGGTCTATCCACTGAGCCAAACCGGCTAGGGCAGTGCACCCTTCCTGATATAAAGTAAGGTGTGTGCTGTGGAGGTCTGGAAGCTGAGACTAGAGTCCTGAACACCCCGAGTTCTCCTACACCCACACCTTTAAGATCCTTGCCCCCCGCAGTCTAGGGCATCCTTCCCAGACTCTCCCTGAGGGCCGCATACCTGCAAGGCCAGGGCAGTGCATGCCACGTACAACGACCTCTGAAGAACCCCAAAGTATCGGGACAGCCACACCTTCACTGTCGCCGTCGCCATGAGGCTGTGCTGCCCCACAAATAGCAGCAGGAGCCCCAGATCCCACGCCAGGGGAGCCAGGACGCCGCGGTCCTGCAAGGCGGCCAGCCAGCCCTGGGGTGCCCCTGGGGGAGTCGGGAAAGAGAAGAACAGGAAGATGGTGGGAGACATCCCCCGACCCTCGTCTCCTCTGGGGGTCCTGGGCCGTGTCTCTCCAAGCTTTCAAGAGCCCTAACGCTTCATCTCTCGGCTGCGCCCGCCTCGCCTCCCCTCCCTCGCAGTGTCCGCCCTTTCCCGGGCCTCCTTCAGGGCCGGGGGGCGTTCCCGGGCAGGCACCCGGGCGCGCGGGGGAGCCCCGGTGTCCTCTACCCCCACCCCCCGTCCACAGGC
>NW_006298359.1:385606-386589 GCF_000327345.1 Myotis davidii
GCAGCGCAGGGAACTGCACAGGCGGGAGTTCCCAGAGGCGGCTGACTTGTCACCATGAGAATACAAACGTGAAAACGTTGGCGGCAGAAAGCTTTATTTATGACAGTTGTAAACGTTGCAGTGGGTTAACTTTATCCAGCGTCTAATGAACTGTAACTGCTCTGCAGCCTCATTCACTGAACTCCACTTAGTAATCAGAAACCACCTAGATCTTTTGTGTTAATATTTTCCCTTACAGACCTGTTTATAATGCAGATTACAATGTAAAAGTAAGCTTTTCTTCATCAGAGTTAAAAATCCGGTTTGGCTCAATGGATAGAGCGTTGGCCTGAAGACTGCAGGTTCCGGGTTCGATTTTGGTCAAGGGCACATACCCAGGTTTTGGGCTTAATCCCTAGTAGGGGGCGTGCAGGGGGCAGCCCATGTTTCTCCCTCTCCCTTATCTGAAATCAATGAAGATTATATATATATATACTAGAGGCCTGGTGCACAGAAGGAGTCCCAGATTGCAAGAGCGTACAGGCCAGGCCGAGGGACCCCACCAGTGCACTATCGGAGCTGGGGAGGGGTCACGGGAGGGCTCCAGGGAGTGTCCGGCCTTTCTTGCCCAGTCCCAATAGGTGGGACCCCAGCAGCAATTTTTTTATTTGACAATCTAAGGCAGCGGTTCTCAACCTGTGGGTCACGACCCCTTTGGCGGTCGAACGACCCTTTCACAGGGGTCACCTAAGACCATCCTGCATATCAGATATTTATATTACAATTCATAACAGTAGCAACATTACAGTTATGAAGTAGCAACGAAAATAATTTTATGGTTGGGTCACAACATGAGGAAATGTATTAAAGGGCCAGAAGGTTGCGAACCACTGCTCTAAAAGTATATATTACATTTTTATATTTATTTGATTTTCTGCTTGAGAAAGAATGCTACCCAAATTGATATTCCACAATTTGTTTTTAAAACTACTGAAAAATAACAA
>NW_006298359.1:391004-396552 GCF_000327345.1 Myotis davidii
CTGTTTGTTTATTATAGCCGTTATCCTACTGTAATCCAGGCATACAAAAGAGTGATATATTCTCATAAGCATGCTACATGTCTTTTTACTTTTTTCCATTTTGTTTTTCCTTGACATTTTACTAAAATAATATACTACATAATATACTTATCCCAGATCACAATGTGGTATCCAATTAGCAAGACATATTTTAAATTAACACTTAATCTTTGTGTACTCACTCTCACTAAAAACTGTTAAATAATGAAGGATATTATTTTCAGGAAGGATTCCCAGTCTGCCCAGGACAGTGCTCGCTCACTCTCCCTCCCTCTCTTTTTCTCTCTTTCTCTCTCTCAGCACTGAACTGAGCTTAAGAAGACAGCTAATTTATGGTTGCTGCAGGTGCTGACAACCTTTAACCTCATTATCTCTCTCCAGGTCTGAGATACTAACAAAAGCAGTCAGGCAATATAATAAGATATCCAATTAAGGAAGGAAGGGTCCCTCAGCCTTGCCTGTGCCCTCTCGCAGTCTGGGACCCCTCGGGAGATAACGACCTGCTGGCTTAGGCCTGCTCCGGGGTGGCAGAGGGCAGGCCCAATCCCTAGGTGCAGCCCCTGGTCGGGTTCAGGGTAGGGCCGATGTGGGGTTGGGGCACCGCCCCCTGTCACACTCAAGGCAGGGGCAGGGTTGATGGGGAGATTCTGGCGCCACCCCGTCACGCACAGAGCAGGGCCCGTGGGGCGGGGAGGGTTGGGGCGCCACACCCTGTCACACACAGAGCCGCAGGGCGATCAGAGGTTGGGGAGCTCCCCCGTATCAGGCACAGAGCAGGGCTGATCAGGGGGTTGGGCGCCTTCCCCTGTCACTAACACAGCAGGGCGGATAGGGAAGTTGTGGCCCCGCCCCCTGTCACACACAGCCACAGAGCGATCAGGGGGTTTGGGCGCTGCCCCCTGTCATGCTGATCCCGGTGCCGGGAGGCCTCACGGCTCCGCTGATCCCGGTGCTGGGAGGCATATTACCCTTTTACTATATAGGATAGAGGCCTGGTGCATGGGTGGGGGCCGGCTGGTTTGCCCTGAAGGGTGTCCTGGATCAGGGTGGGGGTCCCCACTTGAGTTTCTGGCCATCTGGGTGAGGGGCTGAGGGCTGTTTTCAGGGTAGGGGTGACTGAAGCTCCCAACTGCTCCTTTTTTTCTTTTCTTTTTTTTTATTCTGGGCCAGCTTTAGCTTTGAGGCTTGGCTCCAGCTCTTAGGCCTCCGCTGCTGAAAGTAGGTTTCTGGCCTTTGCTTACAATGTTGCGGTCCTGCTGGCTGAAGCCCAGGACTAAAGCTGGTTTCTGGGGTTTTGTTTAGCTTCTATATTTGTTACATAGTTGCTTAGAGTTGCAGCTCAGAGGCCTGCAGTGGCAGGTGGGGAACGTTGGAGTCCTCCGTCACTGAAGCAAGCAAGCCTCATGTTAGTTTCAAGCTGCCTGGCTGCCGGCCGCCATCTTGGCTGGCAGTTAATTTACATATTGCCCTGATTAGCCAATGGGAAGGGTAGTGGTCGTATGCCAATTACCATGTTTCTCTTTTATTAGATAGGATATTTAATCCTCACCAAAAGATATTTTTCCATTGATTTTTTAGAGAGAAACATATCATTTGGTGTCTCCTGCACTAACCCTGATCAGGGCACGGGGCTGAGGGGGAGTCTGCAACTGAAATAAAACCTGGGACCCTCTATCCACTGAGCCAAACCAGCTAGGGCTAAAAATATGTATTTTAAAAAAGATTAAAAAAAAAAAACCTACTCAGCTTCTGGGGTTCCGTGAGCAGCACCGAGGTGGTGGGCAAGTGCTCACAAAAGGTGGCAAAAAGGAGCCAAGAAGGAAGTGTCTGATCTGTTCTCTAAGAAAAACCGGTGTGAGTGAGCGCCAGCTCTGCGCAATGTAAGAAAGATTGGGAACAGTAGTCACCAGAACTCGGGAGCCAGAATCGCGTCTGAGGGCCTCAGGGGTCATGTCTTTTAGGTGAGCTTCACTGACCTGCAGACCCAGGAAACTGCAGTTAGAAACTCAGATTACTGAGGTGGTCAGGGCCCACGCTGCCTAACTCCCATGGCATGGGTCTTACCCGTGTCGTGGCATGGGTCTTACCCATGTTGTGGCGTGGATCTTACCCATGTCAGACAGAATGCTCCATGATAAAAACGTGGCTGACCATGATTGAAGCTCATGTTGATGTCAAGACTGCCAATGGTTATTTGCTTCATCTGTCTGTGTTGGTTTTAATTTAAAAATTTTTTAAACAAATTCAGAAGATCTCTTATCTCAACAACAGGCCTGCCAAATCCAGAAGATGATGAAAATCATGACCTAAGGGTGCAGACAAATGACTGGAAAGATGCCAATAAGCTGACTCCAGGTAGCATTGGAAAAGACATGGAAAAGCTTTGCCAATCTACCCGCTCCACGATGACTTCGTTAGAAAAGTTAAATGCTACCCAGCCGATGTTCCTCAGTGGTTGAGCATCTACCCATGTACCAAGAGGTCACAGTTCGATTCCCGGTCGGGGCACATGCCCAGGTTGTGGGCTTGATCCCCAGTAGGGGACATGCAGAAAGCAGCTGACCGATGTTTCTCTCTTTCTCCCTCTCTCTTTCTCCCTCTCTTGGAAATCAATAAAAACATATTTTTTTAAAAAAGAAGGAGAAGTCAAATGCGGAAGAAGCCCAAGTTTGAATGGGGGCAACTCGCAGAGTTTCATGGTGAAGGGTACAGCTCTGGAAAGCCCACTGGGGATGACACAGCGCTCAAGGTGAACGGGCAGATGGACATGAGCCCCAGGCCAAGACTCTGCTTAACTCAGACTTAAGGGTGGCAAGTCCTATTTGTGATAAAAACAAAAACAAAAAAGAAGCTACTCACAGCAGCTACCCAAATGCATAAGAGAGCGCCCCTTCGTGTATTTGGTATTAACAGTCTCTCTAGTTTTAGACAGTCCAGTGAATATGTCCTATCCCATTGTGTTTTGTTATTGTAAACTTTATTTATAGAAAAGTTTTAAATTTACAGAAAAAGCGAGAAGATAGTACAGAATTCCCTTACATCCTTCACTACTTTCTTTTTTTTTTTTAATATATTTTATTGATTTTTTTTTTTACAGAGAGGAAGGGAGAGAGATAGAGAGTCAGAAACATCGATGAGAGAGAAACATCAATCAGCCACCTCCTGCACATCCCCCACTGGGGATGTGCCCACAACCAAGGCACATGCCCCCGACCGGAATCGAACCCGGGACCCTTCAGTCCGCAGGCCGACGCTTTATCCACTGAGCCAAACCAGTTTTGGCCACTACTTTCTTATTAATATATTAATTAGTATCATCTATTTGTTACAATTAATGAACTAATATTGATACCTTATTGTTAACCAAGAGTCCAGAGTTCATTCAGATATTAAAAATTATATATAATTTAAATATATATATACCCATATATATAATATACGTATTATTTGTAATTGATACAAAATATATTAGTTTCAGGTGTTCAAAAAGTGACTCCACATTTATATATCTTTACAATGTGATCACCCTATTAATCCTAGTTGTTATCTGTAGCCGTGCAAACTTATCATAATCTTATCTATCTATCTATCTATCTATCTATAATCTATACTAATAAAAGGGGAATATGCAAATGGTCAGGATGCCCTCATGGATAATGACTGATTAGCAGGAGGCTGCGTACACAGCAGGCGCAGATGGGCAGGGACTTGTGGCATCGGGACGGGGACGGGGCCCAGTGGAGGCCTCTGCGCACCTGTGCTGGGGTTCCACAGGCCTCCGCGTGCACTGGCCCAGAGTTGGGGCCCGGCGGAGGCCTCCGCGCGGTGAGGCCTGGGAGTCCCGTGGCTCTGCGTGGTGCAGTGGTGGGACCCTGGGCTCCGGCCTACCTCTTTGGGACAGTCCATCTAGGAGCCCCAGATGGTTGGGGGGGGCCTGCCTCTTTAGGGTGATGGATAGTGGGGCTCCTGCGTCAGGCCCTAGTATATATATATAATAGCCTAATAGCAAATTGTCCCCTTGGGAGTTCGACTGGGAGACTGGGAGTTCGATTGCTCGCTATGATGTGCACTGACCACCAGGGAACAGTGCAGAACAAAGGAAGGCCCCGACCGGCAGCCAGAAGGCCCCAATAGGCCCTGATCTCCAGCCAGGCCTAGGGACCCTACCGTGCTAGAATTTCATGCACCAGGCCTCTAGTCTATAGACTGAGTGGCCAGATTATTATGATCACCTGACATTTGTAGGCAAATTAGCTATAATTTCGCACTGAAGTTGCTAGAAGGCCAGACCATTATAAATAGGGAAGCAGTTTGTTTGCCATGACAGTAGAAGTGATTTTTTTCTAAAGATATGTGTAAACAATGCGATTTAACAATCAAATCTCACCGAACTGGACAGTGCTATTCATCAGGCACGGTGTCAGATTCCTCGCATCACCTTTCAACATCTCGTGGAGTCAATGCCAAGAAAAATCACTGCCGTATTGAAGGCAAAAGGTGGCCCAATGAAGTACTGAGGGGGTGGTCATAATAATCTGGCCACTCAGTGTATATATAAAAGCCTAAGTGACCATTTGATCATTTGACCGGTCGCTATAACACGCATTGACCACCAGGGGGCAGATTCTCAAAACAGGAGCTGCCCCCTGGTGGTCAGTGCGCTTCCACAATGGGAGCGCTGCTCTGCTGACGGATAGGTGTCACACACTGGGCTCCTGGCTGGCGAGTGCAGCTGCTGCGGCTCGAGCCTCTCCCGTGAACACTCCCCCTGCACGCCCCTCCCTCATCCGGACCAGGACCGGGATTGGGATCGGCATTGGGACAGACAGGGTGTGAGCCCATGGCTGATTCTCAGTCATGGGTGCATGATATCGCCCTAGGAGGGGAGCGCAGAGACTGCAGGGGAGTGGCAGCGAGCCCACTGGGTGGCAGCAGGCACAGCAGGGCCGGGATGAGTGGGAGCACCTGGCTGGGGCTTGGGCTTCTCCCTGGCTGCCTGCCACTTCTCACACTACTACAGTCCTCAGGGGATGTTGGAGTGCAGGTTTCAGCCGATCCCTGCAGGCCATGCTGAGGGACCCCACCGGCACATGAATCTGTGCACTGGGCCTCTAGCTGACTATATTCCCGTTCACCCTTTTCGCCTATTCCCAACCACCTCCTTTCTAGCAACCATCAATTTGACCTCTGTTTCTGAGTCTGTTTTTGTTTTGTTTGTTCATCTGTTTTGTTGTTGTTGTTAATCCCCACCTGAGGATATATATATATATTTTTTTTAATATTTTTATTGATTTCAGAGAGGAAGGGAGAGGGAGAGAAAGAAGTATCAATGATGAAAGAGAATCATTGATCAGCTGCCTCCTGCACAACCCCTACTGGGGATTTGACCAGGTATCGAGCCATGACCTCCTGGTTCATAGGTCAACACTCAATCACTGAGCCACACTGGCTGGGCAAGTTCTTTATATTTTTTGAAAGTTAACCCTTTATTGGATGTATCACTAGAGAC
>NW_006298359.1:396601-397948 GCF_000327345.1 Myotis davidii
AACCAGGGCCTGTGCCCCGACCGGGAATCGAGCTGTGACCTCCTGGTTCATAAGTTGATGTTCAACCACTGAGCCACACCAGCCGGAATAACCCAACACCTTTTATTTGTCTTGGTTCCTAGCTGCCCTGAGCTGAAGACGTTTGTTTTGTTTGTTCATCTGTTTTGTTGTTGTTGTTAATCCCCACCTGAGGATATATATATATATTTTTTTTTAATATTTTTATTGATTTCAGAGAGGAAGGGAGAGGGAGAGAAAGAAGTATCAATGATGAAAGAGAATCATTGATCAGCTGCCTCCTGCACAACCCCTACTGGGGATTGCACCTGCAACCCAGGCACGTGTCCTTGCCCAGAATCAAACCCGGGACCCTTCAGTCCGCAGGCCAACGCTCTATCCACTGAGCCAAACCAGCTAGGGCATCACCGGAAGATATTTTTTCCATTGATTTTAGAGTGGAAGGGAGGGGAAGAGACACAGAGGGAGAAACTCGATGTGAGAGAGACACATCAATTGGTTGCCTCCTACATGCACCCTGACCAGGGCCAAGGATAGAGCCTGCAACCCAGGTATGTGCCCTTGACTGGAATCAAACCTGGGACCCTTCTGTCTGTGGGCTGACGCTTTATCCGCTGAGCCAAACAGGCTAGGGCTGTTTTTAGTATTTTTTCCAAATATTTTTTATTGATTTTCACAGAGAGAGGAGGGGAGAGGAGAGAGAGAGAGAGAGAGAGAGAGAGAATTGTGAGAGTGTTATCAAGCCAACAACTGGGACATGTGCCCTGACCAGGAATCGAACTGGCAACCTTTTGGTACACAGGAAAATGGCCAATCACCTGAGCACACCAGCCAGGGCTGGTATTTTTTTAGATTCCACATATAAAAACCATTTGGCATTTGTCTCTCTCTGTCTGATTTATTTCACTTAGCATAACATCCTCTGGGTCCATCAATGTTGTCACAAATTGCAAGATTTCATTTAAAAATATATTTTTATGATTTCATAGAGGATGGGAGAAGGAGAGGGGGAGAGAGATAGAAGCATCAATGATGAGAGAAAGTCACTGATCTGCTGCCTCCCCTCACCCCAACAGGGATCGAGCCCACAACCCAGGCATGTGCCCTTGACCAGAATTGAACCTAGGACCCTTCAGTCTGAAGGCCAATGCTCTAAATACTGAGCCAAACCGGCTATGGCAAGATTTCATTCTTTTTATTGTAATACTAGAGGCCTGATGCATGAAATTTGTGCACTGGTAGGGTCCGTAGGCCAGGCCGGGGATCAGGGATGGCCAGCGACTTCCTTTCCCCAGATGCCAGCTGCCTGCTGGAGCTTTCCTTCCCCTC
>NW_006298359.1:398127-399803 GCF_000327345.1 Myotis davidii
TTGCACCAAACTGCCCTCCCCTGCCAGCCCGGCCACCCCCAACTTCCCTCCCCTGCAGGCCTGTTCCCCCCCAAGTGCCCTCCCATGCTGGTCCAGTTGCCCCCAGATGCCCTCCCCTACTGGCCTGATTGTCCACAAATGCTCTCCCCTGCCGGCCATCTTGTGGTGGCCATCTTGTGACGACATGGCCATGCCATCTTATGACCACATGGGGTGGCCATCTTTGTGTGAGGACATGATGGTCAATTTGCATATCACCACTTTATTATATAGGCTTTCATTGTCTATATGTATCACATCTTTATCTGTTCTTCTATATATATGATGAACATAGGGGTGCATATATTTTTTCAAATTAGTGTTTTTGTTTTCGTTGTAGAAATATCCTGAAGTAGAATTGCTGGGTCATATGGTAGATTGATTTTTAGTTTTTTGAATAATATCTATACTGCTTGCCATAGTGGCTATACCAATTTGCAGTCCCACCAAAAGTACATAAGGGTTCCTTTTCTCCACACCCTCAGGAATACTTGTCTTTTAAAAAACCATATTTTTATTGCCCTAACTGGTTTGGCTCAGTGAATAGAGTGTTGGCCTGCACTGGAAAGGTCCCAGGTTTGATTCCAGTCAAGGGCACATACCTGGGTTGCGGGCTCAGTTCCCAGTGGGAGGTGTGCAAGAGGCAGCCAATCAATGATTCTCTCTCATCATGGATGTATCTGTCTCTCTATCCCTCTCCCTTCCTCTCTGAGGTTAATAAAAATATAACATATATTTATTCATTTCAGAGATAAAGGGAGAGAGAGGTAGAAAAATCAATGATGAGAGAGAATTACTGCATATATTTTTTCTAGGAATATATCATAAGAATCCTGAAACACAATCAGAAAGAATGTTCATAGCAGCACAATTTACAATACCTAAGATCTGGAAACAGCCCAAGTGCCCATCAGTAGATGAGTGGATAAAAAGCCGTGGTACATTTACACCATGGAATTCTATGCAGCAGTGAAAAAGAAGGATCTCTTACTCTCTGAGACAGCATGCTCAGTGACTCATCTTCCCCACCACGCAGCCCTGCACCGGCTGCTCAGTAGCACACTTTATACCAACTTAGACAAAGGAGGCTTCTGGCCAAATAGTGACATCAGTCTTTCGGGTTAGAGAAGGGCACCCCTGCTCGGGGCATAGATGGCTGCATCCTTGCTTTTGCACCTGCAGATAGCAAATTAGCCTGAAACACCCTGACGAGGATTCCTACCCTCAGAGTGGCCTTGACCATCCCACATACTCTGGACGGGGCCCCCACAGCCAGGTATGAAGTGATACCTTATTGTTGTTTTAATTTGCATTTCTCTGATGATCAGTGACTTTCAGCATTTTTTCACATGTCTCTTGGCCATCTGTATGTCTTCTTTGGAGGAGTGTCTAGGACCCTTGCCCATTTTTTATTTAGATTGTTTGTCTTCCTTTTGTTAAGTTGTATGAGTTCCTTATATATTTTGGAGATTAACCCCTTACCAGATGTATCATTGCCAAATATATTCTTCCATGTAGTGGGGTCTCTTGTATGCATGTATGCATAACCTGTGGACACAGACAATGGGGTGGTGAGGGCCTAGGTAGGGTGGAGGACGAGAGTGGGCTGCAAGAGGTTAATGGGGGAAAAAGGAGGC
>NW_006298359.1:399929-408424 GCF_000327345.1 Myotis davidii
CTCGTTATGTTCCATTGATCTATATGCCTGTTTTTGTGCCAGTACCAGGCTGTTTTTATTATGGTGGCTTTGTAGTGTAACTTGGTATCTGTTACTGTGACCCCTCCCACTTTGTTCTTTCTCAAGATAGCTCTGGCTATTCGGGGTCTTTTTTGGTTCCATACAAATTTTGAGAGTATTTGTTCTAGATCTGTGAAATATGCTGTTGGTATTTTAATAGGATTGCATTGAATCTATGGATTGCTTTATGTAGTATGGACATTTTAATGATGTTAATTCTACCATTGAACATGGTATATTCTTCTATTTGTTTATATCTTCTTCTATCTCTTTTTTGGATGTCCTGAAGTTTTCCAAGTACAAGTCTTTTACCTCCTTGATTAAGTTTATTTCAAAGTATCTACATTTTTTTTTTTTTGGTTGCAGTATTTTTTTTAAAATATATTTTATTGATTTTTACAGAGAAGAAAGGAGAGGGATAGAGAGTTAGAAACATCAATGAGAGAGAAACATCGATTAGCTGCCTCCTGCACACCCCCCACTGGGGATGTGCCCGCAACCAAGGTACATGCCCCCGACCGGAATCGAACCCGGGACCCCTGAGTCCGCAGGCTGACGCTCTATCCTCTGAGCCAAACCGGTTCGGCTTGGTTGCAGTATTAAATGGGATAGTTTGTTTAGTTTCTTTTCCTAGGAATTCATTATTGGAGTATAAAAATGTCATCGAATTCTGCGTGTTAATTTCGCATCCTGCTACATTGCCAAATTCATTTATTAAATCTAGTAGATATTTGGTAGAGTCTTTAGGGTTTTCTATGTACAATATGATATCTGTGAATAATGAGTTTTACTTCCTCCTTTCCTATTTGGATGCCTTTTACTTCTTCTTTTCTGATCACTGTGGCTGGGACTTCAGTATTATGTAGAATAAGAGTGGTGAAAGCTGACATCCCTGTCTTGTTCCTGTTCTTAGGGGAAATGGTTTTAGTTTTTGCCCATTGAGCATGATGTTGGCTGTAGGTTTGGCCTTTATCATGTTGAGATGCTCCCTCTGTTCCCACTTTGCTAAGAATTTTTATCAAAAATGGGTGTTGTACCCTGCTGGTGTGGTCCAATGGTTGAACGTCGACCTATGAACCAGGAGGTCATGGTTCGATTCTCTGTCAGGGCACATGCCCAGGTTGTGGGCTCGATCCACAGTAGGGGGCATGTAGAAGGTAGCCGGTCAATGATTCTCTCTCATCACTGATGTTTCTATTTCTCTCTCCCTCTCCTTTCCTCTCTAAAATTAATAAAAAATATATTTTTAGCCGTAACCGGTTTGGCTCAGTGGATAGAGCGTCGGCCTGTGGACTGCAAGGTCCCAGGTTCGATTCTGGTCAAGGGCATGTACCTGGGTTGTGGGCACATCCCCAGTTGGGGGGTATGCAGGAGGCAGCTGATCGATGTTTCTCTCTCATCGATGTTTCTAACTCTCTATCCCTCTCCCTTCCTCTCTGTAAAAAATCAATAAAATATATTTAAAAAAATATATTTTTAAAAAATGAGTGTTGGATTTCGTTAAATGCTTTTTCTGCATCTATTGATAAGATCATGTGATTTTTGTCTTTCATTTGTTTATGTGATGTATCACCTTTATTGATTTGTGAATATTGTACCAGCCTTGCATCTTTGGAAAAAAATCCCACTTAGTCATGGCATATGGTCTTTTTACTATATTGCTGGATCCGATTTGCTAATATTTTGTTGAGGATTTTAGCACCCATGTTCATCAGGGATATTGGCCTGTGATTCTATTTCTTTGTAGTGTCTTTAGCTTGTTTTGGAATTAGGGTAATGCTGGCCTCATAAAAAGAGCTCAGAAGTATTCCTTCCTCTTGGATGTTTTGAAATGGTTTGAGGAAAATAGGTGTTAGTTCTTCTTTGAATGTTTGGTAAAACTCCCCTGGGAAGCTGTCTGGACCAGGGCTTTTTATTTTATTTTATTTTATTATTATTACTCCTTCTATTTCCTCAGTTGTTATTGGCCTATTCAGGTTTTCTGATTCTTCCTGATTCAGTTTTGGGAGATTGCATTTTTCTAGGAATTTGTCCATTTCATCCACATTGTCCAGCATGTTGCCATATAGTTATTCATAGTGTTTTCTTAAAATCCTTTGTATTTCTGTGCTGTCAGTGGTTAATTTGCCACTTTTGTTACTAATTTTATTTATTTGGATTCTCTTTTTCTTGATGAGTCTGGCTAATGGTTCATCAATCTTATTTATCCTTTCAAAGAACCAGCTCTTGGTGTCATTGATCTTTTGTATTGTTTTTTTTAGTCTCTTTGCCATTTATTTCTGCTCTAATCTTTATTATTTCCGACCTTCTACTTACTCTGGGATTTATTTGTTGTTCTCTTTCTAATTCTTTAAGTTGAAGGGTTAAATTGCTTAGTATTAATTTTTCTTATTTTTTGAGGTAAGCCTGTTGTGCCATGAACTTTCCTCTCAGGACTGCTTTTCCTGTGTCCCAGAGATTTTGGGTTGTTGTGTGTTCATTTTCATTTGTTTCCAGAAAGTTTTTTATTTCTTTCTTGATCTTATTGGTAACCCATTTATTGTATAATATGCTATTTAAATTCCATGTGTTTGAATAATTTTTTGTTGTTTATCTTTTACTGTATGTAGACAGTGGACTCTATTTTGTAAAGTTATTTCCCTTGGGGGTAGTTTATGATTCTGAATCCACCCTATATAAAATATGGAATGGAGTGATGAATTAGTAAGTGGCTCTGGCCAGGTAGCTCTATTGGTTAGATGGTCATTCCAATACACCAAGGTTGTGGGTTTGAACCCCAGTCAAGGAGAGGTTACAGTATCCATGTGATAATGGATCAGGCTGGAGACAACAGTATAAATTCATCTTTAGCTTAATATGGACAGTTCCACATAGAAATCTTTATAATTAGGTTTGTATACATAAGTTGGAATACTGCTGGGGTCCAGCCCCAGCAGGTCCAGGGGTCCCCAAAGGTGTGTACGGAGTCGGCGAAGAAGGAATGAATGGCACAGAGACAGCGTTCAGTTGATCATCATAGCGAGGTTCTCTAGCCAGGTTCTGTAGCCACGGTCCCTCGCTAGGTTCTCCAGCCAGGTTCTGTCCAGGTTCTCCAGTCAGGTTCAGTCACCAGGTTCTAGTCAGGTTCTCTTGCCAATTTCTGTAGTTAGGTTCAGTCCAGGATCTTTTGCCATGTTCTCTCCAGCGAAGTTCTAGGTTCTGTGTAGGTCCTGTCTGCTAAGTTCTGTGTTCTAAGTTCTGTCTTCTAAGGTCTGTCTTCTGAGGTCAGCCTTCTGAGGTCTGTCTTCTGCGGTCTGTCTTCTGAGGTCTGCCTTCTGAGGGAAGAAGCATCATTAAAAAGAAAGTCTTCACTTCCAAGCACTTTATGTAGGTTAACTGTCTTTACAACACTCCCGAGAGGCTAGGTAGACTGACCTTGCTTTGGCAGTCCGGGAAGCTCAAGTTGAGACTTCCCATGCTTAGCCCAAGGCTGAACCGGAAGTCCTTACCCCGGGGCCGCCTGGGCCCTGGTGACACCCCTGACTCCCTCCTTCGGTGAGGCGCGATCCTGGAGGCCCAGGACGCACCTGGTGATGGCCACGTTCACATCCTGCACACGCAGCTCCCGCTGCAGGGCGCCAAAGAAACTGTCCAGCGCGAACTTGGCCGCGGAATAGGGACTGGAGAAGGACGCGGGCACACGGCCGAGCAGCGAGGACACCACCACCAGGGAGCCCTTGCTGTCCGTCAGGCTGGGCAGCGCCAGGGAGGTCAGTTGCACGTAACTCAGGAGGTTCACCTGCATGAGCCAGCGGGTCCCCTGGGCGCTGTGGGCCTGTGTGCCGGAGGGGGCAGCCCCGAGGTGGTTCAGCACGAGGTAGTCCAGGCCGCCTCCTGCAGGAAAGCCTCAGTGTGGGCAGTGAGCACCAGGTGGGAGCCCAAGCGGGCGTAGTGATAGGCCAGTTCCTCCCCAACGCCAGCACTGGCCCCTGTCAGCAGCACGCGGGCTCCCTGGAGGCTAGCTGGGTCAAAGTTGTCAGCCCAATAATAGGTGAAGAATAGGGCTCCCAGCCCAGTGAGGAGTAGTACCTTCATGGCCCTCCCTGGGTCCTCTCCGGCCTGTTTCTTCCGCCGGGAACCGGGGCTGGCGGTCGCTCCTGTCCAGGATCTTTTGCCATGTTCCGACTCTAGGTTCTGTGTCTAGGTTCTGTCCAGGCTCTTTTGCCACGTTCTCTAGCTAGGTTCTGTCTCTAGGTTCTGTGTCCAGTTTCTGTCCAGGATCTTTTGCCATGTTCTCTCCAGCGAAGTTCTTCTGTCTCTAGGTTCTGTGTAGGTTCTGTGTCTAGGTTCTCTGTTTAGGTTCTGTCTCCTGTTGTCTTGTTACATTTGTATTTATACCAGTTGATTCCAATCCTATCAATCTCTATTCCAAAGGTTAGGGCGTTTCTTATCTCCATTCCAGGGAGTAAAGATTATGTAGCGTAAGCATGATTGTTTGTAGTTAAAGTGATTAATTACCCACCTGGCACTTAGTTAAGGGGTTTTATTCCCTCCCTAACTTCAGGGAAAAATCCCTACCTGGGGAAACAACCTTTCTCAGAGAGGTGACCTTGGTTAAAACACATAGTGCCAAGAAGGGGAGCAAACATATTAAAAACAGTATGCCATATATGCCAGGTCCCTTGAAACAGCAAGGATGGACCAGCTCCCGGCAGAATACATGTATACATTTCCTGGCATGGTCACCTGAGCACATTTAGCTCCCACATGATGTAATTTAAAAATATACATTTTAAAAATTGATGTTAGAGAGAAAGCGAGAGGGAGAGAGAAATAGAAATATCAATGATGAGAGAGAATCACCGATTGGCTGCCTCCCGCATGCTCCGCACTGGGGACTGAGCCTGCAACCAGGGCATGTGCCCCTGACCAGAATCAAATCTGGGATCCTTCAGTCTGCAAGCTGGTGCTCTACCCACTGAGCCATACTGGCCAGGGCATGAAGTAAGTTTTTTTTTTTTTAAATATATTTTATTGATTTTTTACAGAGAAGAGGGAAAGGGATAGAGAGTTAGAAACATGGATGAGAGAGATCGATCAGCTGCCTCCTGCACGCCCCCCACTGGGGATGTGCCCGCAACCAAGGCACATGCCCCTGACCAGAATCGAACCCGGGACCCCTTAATCCGCAGGCCAACGCTCTATCCACTGAGCCAAACCGGTTCGGCTGAAGTAAGTTTTTAATACCATCTGTACTAAAAGGAACCAGGGCCCTCTGAAGAAATGACTGATTAAAGACATGGCTGTTACTTTCATTTGGCTTGTTGACTTCACAACTGCTGAGCTGCTGCCATTGCGGGTTCTCCCCGTCTGCTGGAGGAACAGTCCTCAGAAAAGACATAAAAAACAGAGGTGTTGATAACGTTTAAAAAATTTTTTTTTTATTGATTTCAGAGAGGAAGGGAGAGGGAGAGAGAGATAGAAACATCAATGATGAGAGAGAATCACTGATCAGCTGCCTCCTGCACACCCCCTACTGGAGATCGAGCCCACAACCCAGGCATGTGCCCTTGACTGGAATCAAACCAGGACCCTTCAGTCCTCAGGCCGACGCTCTATCCACTGAGCCAAACCAGCTAGGGCACAGATAACATTTGCTAAACAAGTGCCCTAATTTACTAAAAACCCACATTTATGTTACATTTTATAATATATTTTTACACCCGATCTACAAGGAATGCTAAGAGAGAGTCTCACAAAGAGAAATGAAGGATACTACTAGAAGGATACTGAAATCTACATTTATCCAGATCTCTTGGTCCCTTCCCTAAGCCAGCAAAAGAAGGGGTACTAAGGGAGCTCTATTCAAAATGGAGGGTTCCCCATCCAAGCATTAGGGCTACTCTGGGCATCACCAGGCTCCTTGTCCAGTGCACAGGAGGTGGGTTTAATAGAAACCCCTCTGGGTACCAGCCTGGAGCACCTGGAGCCTGTCCAGAGTCTTCATCGCCATCCCAGGTGAGGGTCCTGCCAGCACCAGGGACACACTGACCCACAGCCAGTGTTCCAGCTGGAGGCCCTGCCTGCATAGCTTCCCGCCTCAGGTTGTTGTTGTTGTTAATCCTCACCCATTGATTTTTAAGGAGAGTGGGAGAGAAAGGGAAACACAGAGAGAAACATCGATGTAAGAGAAACACATTGATTGGTTGCCTCCTGCACGAGCCCTGACCGGGGGGAAGAGCCTGCAACCAAGGTACGTGCCTTTAATCAGAATCGAACCCAGGACCATTTGGTCCACAGGCCAACGCTCTCTGCACTGATCCAAACCCACTCGGACTCTGCCATTATTTCTTCAAAGACAATCTCTATCCCTTGCTCACTTTCTTCTCCTTCTGGCACTCTAATTATGTGAATATTGTTGTTTCATGTTGTCCCACAGATTCCTTATGCTGGCCTCCTAGTTTTTAATTGATTTTTCCTTTTGTTTCTCAATTGATTTTTTTCTACCCTGTCTTCTAATTAACTCATCTGATACTCAGCTTCCCTTAATCTACTGAGTATTCCTTCCAATGTGTTCTTTATTAGTGCTATGTCATTCTTTATTTCTGTTTCATAGTTACCATATCTTTTCTCATGCTGTTGAGCATCTTTGACATCATTATTCTGATGAATTTCTTATCTCCATTTCCTTTAGCTTTTCTTTTGAAAAATTCTCTAGTTTTTTACTTGGGTTTTTTTTTTTTTGTCTCCCCATTTTGGCTGCCTATTTAGGTTTGTGTCTATGTATTAGGTAGATCTGCTTTAGTTCCCTAATTTCTAGTGCAGGACAATGTCAGATGCTGTGTGTGACTGGCCCTGAGTACCCTGTTTGGACCTATTAGTAATCCACAGCTTGTAGCTCCCTCTGATGGGGCTGGGTACCTTTAGAACGGACCAAGATGTGCACCAGAGTCTACTTTTTATACCCCAGGCCCATAATGAGATCAGGCAAAGACTCAAAGCCTCCAGAAATCTGCCTGTTATCCGCCTTGATTGGCCGTAGGCCAGCAGTTGCCAACCGGTGGTCCGCAGACCACCAAAAGGTTGATGACCACTGCCTTAGGCTATGGACCACAAAATGGGTCAAGAGTTCTTCCAACAGGGTGTGGCAACTGCCTTTCCCCCAGGCCAAAACACCAGATAACCAAGGTCCATCCGAGAAATATGTTCTCCGCAGCATAAGGGAATGACTCAGCACAGGAAACCAAGCTCCAATCCCAGAGCCCCCAACCCTGAACTCTCCTCACGCAGCACCAGTTTGGTCCTGGGA
Source organism: Myotis davidii (assembly GCF_000327345.1). Taxonomy (NCBI): domain Eukaryota; kingdom Metazoa; phylum Chordata; class Mammalia; order Chiroptera; family Vespertilionidae; genus Myotis; species Myotis davidii. The sequence continues at coordinate 407,278 of NW_006298359.1, forward strand.
GCATGTCAGTGTAGCTCCCACTTACTCTGCTGCCATTTTTAATCTCAACTCTTGCCTTTTGTTGACTTTTTTGTGATAGCCATTCTTGCTAGTGTAAGATGGTAGCTCATGATTTTGATTTGCGTTTCCCTGATTATTAGCGGATGTTGAACATCTTTTTCTAAAAAAATCTTTTTTAAAAATTGATTTGAGCCCTAGCCAGTTTGGCTCAGTGGACAAAGCGTCAGCCTGTGGACTGAAGGGTCCCGGGTTTGATTCTGGTCAGGGGCACGTACCTTGGTTGCACGCTCTAGGCCTTGTTCAGGGGCATGTGAGAGGCAACCAATCCATGTGTCTCTCTCACATCAGTGTTTCTTTTTCTTTCCCTCTCTTTTCCACTTTCTTCAAAAATCAATGGAAAAAATATCCTCAGGTGAAGATTAAAAATAAATTTGATTTGAGAGAGAGAGAGAGAGAGAGAGAGAGAGAGAAACATCAATATGAGAAACATCATTTGGTTGCCTTCCATATGTGCCCCAACTGGGGATTAGACCTGAAACCTGTATATGTGCCTGGACTGGGAATTGATCGCACTACATCTTGGTGTACAGAATAATGCTCCAACTGAGACACACCAGGTGGAACATCTTCTTTTGTTGTTAATCCTCACCCAAGGATATTTTTCCATTGATTTTTCAAAGAGAGAGAGTGGAAAGGAGGGGGAGAGACACACAGAGAGAAATATCAATGTGTGAGAGAGACAACAACAATTGGTTGCCTTCTGCACACCTGGACCAGGGCCAGGATTGAGCTGGCAACCAAGGTACCTGCCCTTTACTGGAATCAAACCTGGGACCCTTCAGTCTGTGGACTGATGCTCTATCCACTGAGCCAAACTGGCTAGGGATGAACATCTTTTTATATGACTACTAGAGGCCTGGTGCACAAAAATTTGTGTGTGTGTGTGGGGGTCCCTCAGCCAGGCCTGTGCCCTCTCGCAGTCTGGGACCCCTCAAGAGATAACGACCTGCTGGCTCAGGCCTGTTCCCGAGTGGCAGAGGGCAGGCCCAATCCCTAGGTGCAGCCCCTGGTGGGGCTCAGAGCAGGGCTGATTGAGGAGTTGGGGCACCGCCCCCTGTCATGCACAGAGCAAGGTGGGTCAGAAGGT
>NW_006298359.1:409612-411656 GCF_000327345.1 Myotis davidii
CTACAAAAATAAGCTTACATTTTTATGTAATTAAGATGGTACAGTTATGTATCATGCTTTCTCACTCATCATGAATATTTACCATTTCAAAGTCCCAAAGCTATGAGTATTTTTATAACCAAGAATACCCTACACCAACTCAATCTGGAAGGAAATGTAATCCTGCCTTACTTGGTGACAAAAATTTCATAAAGGACAAAAATAGCAACAGACCTCTAGATAAAAGATATTCACAAAGTTACAATTAAAATACTGCATTCCCACAAATCAACAAAGGACAAGTGCTGGTGAGGATGTGGAGAAAGGGAACCCTAGTACACTGCTGGTGGGAATGCAGACTGGTGCAGCCACTGTGGAAAACAGTATGGAGTTTCCTCAAAAAATTAAAAATGCAACTCCCATGTGAAACAGTATGGCATTTCCTCAAAAAATTAAAAATGGAACTTCCATTTGATCCAGTGATCCCACTTCTAGGAATATATCCCAAGAAATCAGAAACATCAATCAGAAAGGATGTAAGCACCCCTATGTTCATAGCAGCACAATTTACAGTAACTAAGATCTGGAAATAGCCCAAGTGCCCATCAGTAGATGAGTGGGTTAAAAAGCTGTGGTACATTTACACCATGGGATACTATGCAGCAGTAAAAAAGAAGGATCTCTTACCCTTTGAAACAGCATGGAGGGCCCTGGAGGGTATCAAGCTAAGTGAAATAAGTCAGTCAGAGAAAGACAAGTATCACATGATCTCACTCATATGTGGAATCTAATGAACAACATAAACTGATGGAGTGAATCTAGAGACATGGAAACATGGAACAGAGTGGGGAACCTCAGAGGGAGGGTGGGAGAGGGTGGGTGGGTAGGAGGTAATCAACCAAAGACCTTGTATGCATATATGCATAACCCATGGGCATAGACAATAGAATGCTGAAGGCCTGGGGTGGAGTGGGGTCAATGGGGGAAAAAGGGAAATATATGTAATACTTTCAAGAATAAAAATTTAAGAGAGGTATAAAAATAAATGAATAGAATGTCAATGGAGTTGTAGGCGAAATGGCTGACTGTGGAATGTTGATACTGCTGCCATTCAAGAGATTCTAGATCTGCAGCGAGAGGTTTGTAAGATGAAATTATAGACATAAATGAGGATGTGGCCATGATGAAAACATTGCAGATGTCCCAGGGGAAATGATGCCAGGAAAACATTTCACATTAAAGGAATTCTTGGAGGAATTCATGACAGTGAAAGCGAACGCTAAAATGTAGGATACGGATGGAAACTTTAGGAGTATGGAATCTGCCAAGGCATAGAGTTGGCTCACTCTCTGATGTGCGTTATATGAGAAGGTAGCAGACACTGTTCAAACTATTCTTGGTAAATTTCTTACGAAGGAATAACACAACTTAATTCTCAAAAAAAAAAAAAAAAGGCACAGAAAACCAGACAAGTGGAGTGTGATGTGGAGGGCTAACAGCAAAGCTTGGGTGACCAGGCAGTTTTTTATTGAGTGGATTCATGAAGTGTTCGCCCCAAGTGTGAAGAAATACCTCTGGGAAAAACAGTTTTCACTCAGGGCACTTCTTGTCATGGACAAGGCTCCTGCCCACCCTCCAGGCTTGGAGGCCGAGCTGATGGAGGAGCACAGCTTCATCACTGTGAGGTTCTTGCCACCTAACATAACTCCGCTCATCCAGCCCATGGACCAGCAGGTCATTTCTAACTTTAAGAAACTCTACACCAAAGCACTGTTCCAGAGGTGTTTTGAGGTGACCTCTGAAACTAATTTAACCCTCCGGGAGTTCTGGAAGGAGCATTTTAATATCCTTACTTGCTTAAGGCTCAGAGACAAAGCATGGTGGGGGAGTGTGTTTCAGGACCATGCAATCAACCTGGAAGAAATTGTGGGCTGAGTCTGTTGCTGAAAGAGACTTGGAGGTCTTTGGGGATGAGTCTGTGTGTGTTGTGGAGGATATTGTGTCTCTGGGCAGGTCCATGGCTTGGAGTTGGATGATGATGATGGGGAGGAGTTGGTGGAGGACC
>NW_006298359.1:411783-427919 GCF_000327345.1 Myotis davidii
TACCAGCAACCTTTTTTTTTTCCTTAAATATATATTTAAACATATCTTTATTGATTTCAGAGGGAGAGGGAGAAATAGGAACATCAATGATGAGACAGAATCACTGATCGGCTGCCTTCTACATGCCCCACACTTGGGATCAAGCCCACAACCCGGTCATGTACCTTGATCAAGAATTGAACTGTGACCTCCTGGTTCATAGGTTGATGCACAACCACTTAGTCATACCTGCCAGGCTTCTTTTTTATTTTTTAAAGTATATTTTTATTGATTTCAGAGGGAGGGAGAATGAAACATCAAAAGAATCATTGATTGGCTGCCTCCTGCACGCCTCCCCCCTGCGGATTGAGCCCGCAACCGGGGCATGTGACCTTGACCAGAATCGAAACCGGGACCCTTCAGTCCGCAGGCCGACACTTCATCCATTGAGCCAAACTGGATAGGGTCCTTTTTTTAAAAAAAAATATATTTTATTGATTTTTTACAGAGAGGAAGGGAGAAGGATAGTTAGAAACATCGATGAGAGAGAACCACCGATCAGCTGCCTCTTGCACACCCCCTACTGGGGATGTGCCCACAACCAAGGTACATGCCCTTGACTGGAATCGAACCTGGGACCCTCCAGTCCGCAGACCGACGCTCTGTCCACTGAGCCAAACCAGTTAGGGCTGGATAGGGTCCTTTTTGTTTTTAAAGTGTTTATTTATAGATTAAACACTATGTTAGACATGTACTGTATATAGGAAAGGTTATAACAGGGAATCAATTTGGGGGTCTGGAACAGATTAATTCAATTTACATTATCTCTAATGGGAAAAAATGATTTGGTTTTCAAACAAATTGCTTTTCGAACAACCTTCCGAAACAAAGTAAGTTGGAGAACTGAGGTGTACCTTACCAGACATCTTGTTTTCCTTCCAGACTCACTCTCCGCCCTTTCTGCTTCAGGAAGTGCCCTGAACGGCAGACATCAATGCGCCTCCGTGTTTACCGAGGGAGCGCTCTCCCCAGAACTGCTCCCTCTTTCCTTCTTTGGGCTCGGAGGGGTCATCACAGACCTGTGGGCACTGGGACGCTGCTTTATTCTTTGTCATTTCTCTCATCGCCACCTAGTTCTTCGTAATTTTCACTTTGTTCAACGCTCCCCAAATTATCCCCATTTGACTGTGCTATGGTTTCCCGCCAGGACCCTGACTGATAGAGACACATTACACATTGTGCTACAAGCTTAGGATTCACTGAAGTTTAAGATTCTCTATAATTTTAAATGGAGGCACTTAACGAAGTGGGAATGCTAAATGGGGCTATAGGGAGGAATCCCCTGAACCTTGAGAACAGAATTTCACACAGTGAGGCTTTGAGTTGTGCAATGGGACTAACATTTATTTGGGTCTTACATGTGCCACACCTAATACAGCTGTGCTTAATATATTACATTAAGAGATTAGGTCTATTTATTTATTTATTATTTTATTTTATTTTAAGATTAGGTATATTTAAAAGCCAGCAGTGTTCAGCAAAGCTTATGCTATTTCTACTATACCAAAGTTTTCCAAACTTAGGTGTAACTTACCTGCAGAAAAATGCACAAAACTAATCAACAAAAATTTTTTTATTCAAGTGAAATTCACCTAAAATTAACCATTTTAAAGAGAACAATCCAGTGGCATTTAGGACATTCACAATGTGCAACCACCAATTGTCTAAGTCCAAAGCATGCTTACCTGCTTACCACATAAACCTGTGCCCACGAGCAATCACTCTCCATCTCCCTTCCCTCCAGCCCCTGCAACCACCAATCTACTTTTAAAAACACACACATATTTTTATTGATTTCAGAGAGGGAGAGGGAGAGATAGAAACATCAATGAAGAGAATCATTGATCAGCTGCCTCCTGTACACCCCACACCGGGGATTGAACCTGCAATCTGGGCATGTGCCTCGGGACCTCCTGGTTCATAGGTCGATGCTCAACCACTGAGCCATGCTGGCTGAGCACCACCAATCTACTTATCTCCATGGATTTATCTATTCTGGGTATTTTGTAAGTGAAATCAGACCATGTGACCTTTTGTGTCTGGCTTCTTTCACGTAACATGCTTTGAAGGTTCATCCTCAAAGCACTGTGGTATAAATCAGTATTTCAATTCTTTTCGTGACTGAGTAATAATCCATTGTATGGATATGCCACAATTTGGAACATTTGTTTTTATCTTTTGGCTCTTATGAAAAGAGTTTATATGAACATTTGTGTACAAGTATTTGTGAACATCTATTTTAATTCAGCTATATACCTACAAGTGGAACTGCCGGGTCATTTGGCAATTACATATTTAACTTTTTGAGAAACCATCAAACTGTTTACCACAACGGCTGAACCATTCTGATTTTCTGCCAGCAATGTATAAGGTTCCAATTTCTCCATATCCTTGTAATCAACCTTTTAAACTTAAATTTAAGGAATGTCATATTAAAAAATAACAACTACACTGCCCTGGCCAGATGGTTGGAGTGTCATCCTGTACACCAAAAGGTTGTGGGTTCAACCCCCTCCCCCGCCCCTCGGTTGGTTGGGACGTACTGATCAATGTTTCTTTCTCACATGGATGTTTTCACTCTCTCTCTCAAACCAATAGAAAAACATATCCTTGGGCGAGGATAAAAAAAAAACACAAAAAACTGCACTACACCATAAGGCACAGAGTGAATATTTATTTATCATAAAGTTTAAGCCTAAGCTCTAATTTGATACATACTGGAAAAGCAGGCCTGAAAAAGTGCAGAGACTTGCTCAAAGTCCAAGCTAAAGGATCTTCTAACAAGATGGGGCCAGGAGAGAAGTAAATCTTTTTGTAGCATTCCTTAACCACCCTCAAACTAACTCACTCCAAGCATCCCTTCAAGTTTCTGGCATTGAAATTGTTTCTACTATGTTTTGGAGGATAAGTAAGAATTCCAATAACAAAGAGAAGTGAGATGGCTTCCAAATGGGAGGCAGGGCACTGAGCAGTAGGTACATCAGTCCACCTCAAGATGAGCACACTTAAGGTATCTGTGGCTCCCAACCTCCCTATCTTTGTGTTCCTATAAGCTTTTTCAGCCCCACTCATGTTTCAAGACAAATCAGATCAGTACACCCCAATCCTTCCTAAAGCCCTAAGTTCTTCTCCCCAGTGTCTTCTGTTTACTGATCTGGGAAGAAAAAGGGTCCTGGGGAGGGGTCTTCAGGGGGATGCCATTTCCAAAGTGGAGAGAACGAAGGCCTCTGGCGTGGCTTCCTGCTTCAGCACTCCCTTAAACCTCCAGGAACTCTGGTGAGAGGATGGGCAGCCCAAGCCGGAAAGGCGCAGTGCATCGAGGGGCATCCTGGGAGCATGTGATCACAACTCTCTGAGGCTGGGAGGACACACAGCAGAGGCAGAAAGTCAGGGGAAAAAGAACCCTACAAGTAGGTTTAGGACCCACTCATCAGTCCAGGCATCACTAAGACAGGAGCTCTGGATACGATGCCACATAAAGTACACTACGCTGTCTGTGATGTGCTCTTGCCAGAAATGTGGAACCTGAATTTATTCAAGCTTTTAAAACTGATTACCGTTTACATGAAATAATAGAAGATAGAGAATAAGGTAAGTGGTACAACCAGGGAGCAAACAGAAGAATCCAGCCTGAGGGACATCTAAATTACACTGACCTAGCTTCTGCAGAAAGTCACTGGCATAAAAAGGTGGGTGGGCCCTGGCAAGTTTGGTTGAGCGTTGGCCCAGGGACCAAAGGGTCTCAGTTGATTCCCAGTCAAGGATACATACATTGGTTGTGGTTCAATCCCCGGTCCTGGTTGGGGTTCATTCGGGAGGCAACCAATTGATGTGCCATCAATGTTTCTCTCTCTCTCTCTCTCTCTCTCTCTACTCCCCCACCCCCCGCCCTTCCTTTCTTCCTTCCTTCCACTCAATGGAAAAAATATCCAAATATCCCCTGGTGAGGAATAAAAAAAAGGCCGGGCCAATGTGGCTCAGTGATTGACCACTGACCTATTCAATTCCCGGTCAGGGCACATGTCCGGGTTGCTGGCTCAATTTTTTAGAGCGAATCGATGATTCGCTCTAAAAAATTAAGCTATTGCACTAATCCAGGAAATTATACAAAATTAAAAAAGAAAAAAATCAATAAAAACATATTTTAAAAAATAAAATGCAAATTAAAACAAAATCCAGCAGGTATCAGCAGAGCTCCTCTGCCATTCCTATCTCCCTCTCCCTTTTTTTAAAAAAAAAAAAAAATATTTTATTGATTTTTCAAGAGAGGAAGGGAGAAGGATAGAGAGTTGGAAAGATTGATGAGAGAGAAACATCGATCAGCTGCCTCCTGCACACCTACTGGGGATGTGCCCGCAACCAAGGTACATGCCCTTGACCGGAATCGAACCTGGGACCTTTCAGTCCACAGGCCGATGCTCTATCCACTGAGCCAAACTGGTTAGGGCTCCCTCTCCCTTTTTTAAAAAAAATATTATTGATTTCAGAGAGGAAGGGAGAGGGAAAAAGAGATAGAAACATCAATGATGAGAATCATTGACTGGCTGCCTCCTGCATGCCCCACACTGGGGATTGAGCCTGCAACCTGGGAATATGCCCTGACCAGGAACTGAACCCTGACCTCCTGGTTTATAGGTTGATGCTCAACCACTGAGCCACACTGGCTGGGCTCCTATCCCTTTCTGTACCATAGGTCTTCCCCCAGCCCTCTCACTAGAGTGTTCCCATCTGCAGCTCCCCAGATAAAGAACACACTCCCCTATACCTTGTAGGACCGGGGCATGCTGGGTAGGACAGTGCCTCCACAGCAGCTGATGATCTCTCCCATCTGGGGTGGTGGTGGCTGGACTCCAGGAGTCACATGAATCTCATAGCCCTGGGAGGAAGGAAAAGGTGGAGCCAGTGGAGAGCTGCACTGAAGCCATGCGCTGCAGGGAAGCTTCTGGAGGGAGGGCTAGAGCACACGGAGGAAGACAGTCCCTCACCTCTAGCAGCCTTCGCTCACGAGCCCGGCTCAGGGAGTCACGGAGGCTGAAGCCAAAGTTCTTTTCCTGCTCAGGATCAGTCACCACATAGTCATCCGGGGGCAAGAAGCAACCGGCCTTGCGGGACTAAGGGCGGCAGCAGTCAGTACCAAAGCCTAGCACTGACAGGGGCTCACAGTGTTTTTGAATGAAGGCTTCCGCTCATTCACCCTGGTCTGCCTGCACCCCTCTTCCTCCCGCCATTTTCTCCGTTGGTCTGCCACCATCTCCTGGCTCCTCACCTGGTACAGCCAGTCCAGGGAGAGGATAGGGATCCCCCGCCCCAGGGCACACAGGAACTTGACTGTCCGGCAGATTCGATCAGTCACCAGGTGGGACGCCTCTGCCACTGAGCTGGCCAGACTTCCCCCCAGGGCCACCACTGCCTGCTCTCCACGGGCATCCACCACTCCTGTGAAGAGCACCTGTGGAGGGGATGGGCCTACGTTGGTCACAACAAGCCTTGCACCAGTGCCTATCTCCCAAGGCCCTCCCCTCCCCTCCCCACATCTGCTCCCACGAAGCCCCAGGCCCCTTCTCTCCTACTTTGGGGGCTGCGGGCTCATGGTTAGGTTTAGTCCGTCGGAGGCCACGGACTGGCATTCCTTTGCGTTCTTCCTCAGCCCGGTCTCTCTTTCTCTTGCCTGGTCCTGGCATCACCACATCCTGGAATTGAGAAGGATCCTGGTGGGAACTTCTGAGCCCCCAGCCCCTTCCCAGCTCGCAGCCCCAGCCTTCTCCTCACCTCTTCCTTCCCTGGCTTCTCTTCCTCCTCTTCCTTGAGGACCACTGTCTTCTGAGGGACTTCTCTTCGCAGCCGTTTTGGAAGTGGGGGTGAATCCAGAGCATCTGAAGGCTTCGTGTGGTTTTGAAAGGCCTTAGGCTGGGACCCTGGGCTGAACTCACATCCACCTGTTGCCTCTACCTTTTGGATCTGGAGAGCATGAGTGGGTGCCCCAGGAAGCTGGGCAAAGGCAGGCTCAGGAATGGTCCTAAGGGACTTGGTTGCTCTCACTGCTCCTTGCCTTTGGCTCCTTGAGGGCCAGGCGTTAGGCTCAAGGGGTGCAGAGCAGGGTTCATAGACAATGGGAGCTGCGAGGGGCTGCCTAGCGAGCCTTGGCCTCCTGCTACAATTGGCTTGAGGGATGGGCTCAGGGGGAAGAGGCTGGTCTGTGGGGAAAGGAGACTGGGATTCAGGGGTGGTAGGAACTGGCACAGCACTTCTTGTAGACCTCAGTGTCCTGCTCCGACCACCCTGAGCTATGGCCTCGGGGGTGACAGGCTGGTCTGTAGGGGTCGGAGGTTCAAGGTCAGGGGCTGTGGGGACAGTCGGTTCAGGGGGCTTGACAGAGGCCCTGTGTTTCCTGCCCCGCGTGGCCCGAGATGTGGGCTCAGGAGGGACAGGCTGGTCTGTAGGGGGCGGAGGTTCAAGGTCAGGGGCTGTGGGGACAGTCAGTTCAGGGGTCTTGACAGAGGTCCTGTGTGTCCTGCCCCGCGTCGCCCGAGCTGTGGGCTCAGGGGTGACAGGCTGGTCTGTGGGGACACTCGGTTCAGGGGTCCCGACAGAGGCCCTGTGTGTCCTGCCCCGCGTGCCCCGAGAAGTGGGCTCAGGGGGGACAGGCTGGTCTGTAGGGGTCGAAGGTTCAAGGCCAGGGACTGTGGGGACAGTCGGTTCAAGGGTCTTGACAGAGGCCCTGTGTTTCCTGCCCCGCGTGGCCCGAGATGTGGGTTCAGGGGGGACAGGCTGGTCTGTAGGGGTCGAAGGTTCAAGGTCAGGGACTGTGGGGACAGTCGGTTCAGGGGTCTTGACAGAGGCCCTGTGTTTCCTGCCCCACGTGGCCCGAGATGTGGGCTCAGGAGGGACAGGCTGGTCTGTAGGGGTCGGAGGTTCAAGGTCAGGGGCTGTGGGGAGAGTCGGTTCAGGGGTCTTAACAGAGGCCCTGTGTGTCCTGCCCCGTGTGGCCCGAGATGTGGGCTCAGGAGTGACAGGCTGGTCTGTGGGGACACTCGGTTCAGGGGTCCCGACAGAGGCCCTATGTGTCCTGCCCCGCGTGGCCCGAGCTGTGTGCTTAGGGGGGACAGGCTGGTCTGTGGGGACAGTCGTTTCAGGGGTCCCGACAGAGGCCCTATGTGTCCTGCCCCGCGTGGCCCGAGATGTGGGTTCAGGGGGGGCAGGCTGCTCTCTGGAGGGGGCAGGGTGGAGCTCAGGGGCTACAGAAGCTGGAGAGGGTGTCACCCTGGAGCACCCCTGGGGCCTGCATTTGGATTCTGCATGCAGAGGGTCCAGCTCTGAGGACAAGGGATCCTCCAGAGCTTCCTGACTCCCATTTTGCCTGGAGCTGGGAATGGGCGACTCTAAAGGTGGAGATGGAGCAAAGAGGGGCTGAGAAGCAAGATGTTTTTGGCTCTGAGGGATGAGGGGGTTTTGGACTGGGGCTGAGGCTTCAGGGACTGCTGGAGGCAGACAAACATCTAGGGATCCTGGATCACCCTGGGGAGAAATAGAAACCCGTGAGGGAGAGACAGAGGACTGGACACTGTTCTCAATACTTGTTACAGTGGAAGTACGCTCACTGGCATTTCTCTTTCTGTCTCTGACCATCTTCCATTAGACTGGGACTTCCCACAGACCTCTCCCCGTGAGGCCAGGACAGTGCTGTCAATATATGGACCATGGGTGGCTGGGAAAAGAGGGAAGGGACATGAAGAAAGGGATGTTCTTTCTGAGTCAGGGAGAGGGAAACAACTGGGACAGATAGACTGAAAACAACAGGTGCCAATGTAAAGGGCCAGAGGCCAACTGAGAGTGTGGAAATGACGACAGTGGAGAAGACGGGGCAGAGCAGGTGAAAGCAAGGTCTGGTAAGGGGCAGTGGAGGGGAGGTAGAGAAAGCAGCTCTCACCCTAGAAGCCTTCTCAGCCGGGGACATCTTGCAATTCAGGGGTCCTAGACAGAAAGTAAAGACAAGTGTGGCTGAGGTCCAAGCAGGCAGTTACTTAGGGGTTGTCATAAGGCTTTGTTAACACCTGGGTGGGTCTTACCCTCTGCCTTCACTCACCTCTCTGCTGCCTCCTGGGACTTACCTTCCTCCACCTGACTGGCTCCTAGACGCTATCAGGGCTAATGATAGTCCACAAGGTCCCCTGCCCCTCCTTCAGGGTCCAGTGTTGGACTGGAGGGCTGCCCTTTCTGGTCCTGGCTCCCTCTCTGTGCGCCTCCTTCCAGTATTACTTTGGATATGCTGACTTCTAACCTACCTGGCTCACAATCTTCCTCTGGTGCTAGTTTCCCTGCTTCCTTCTTAAATACTTCTCTTGCAAAAGACTGCTTTACCACCTCTTGTAGTTCCTTGGGTGTCTCAATTTCTACCTTCAAACTCTCTATATCCCTTTCCATACTTGCACTTTCCAGTTTTATTGGACTCTTGTCTCCGAGTGTCTCTAGCCAACACCTGCTTTTGTTCCCTGTCCTTCATCACCCTGGTTAATTCTTCCTCTCCCATCACATCGTCTCTTGACCCTGCTGGTGGCAGTTTTCTAATTTCCCTCTCTAATGGTTCTCTCTTTGGGGTCACCCTCTCTGCTGCTTCTCTTGGTGTACCCATGCCTTTCTCCGAAGTCTGCAACCCTCCGCCTTGAATCCCCAATGGCTCTGTGTGAAATGGGTTTTCCAGATGTTGGTCTTGAGGTGTTGGCCTGGGTGACAAGGGGCAAGACCCATGGGCCTCCAGGTGGGTAGCAAAGGGCTGGGTCTCAGAGGCCTCAGATTCTCTTAGACAGAATGGCTGTGTAGCCAAGACTTCCCAAGGCTCATCCAGGGCACCTGGAAGTAGAGAGTGAGAGTGTGTGAGAGAGAGAGAGAGAGAGAGGAGGTAACAGGTTGAGAAAGAATTAAGGTAAATGCATGAACAATAAATCTATATGGGCTATTTATAAAAAGCTACGAGTAAGGAGGATAGTTGTAACTTTTAATGCTTGTTTCAAAAAGTAAGACCATACTTCATATAAAAGCTCTCACAGCAGCCTCTTAAAAACTATGCTACAGAACGCTTCTTGGTCTTTTGGCTAAGATCAAGTGTAAAAGTTATGCTAGACAAGTTGCTCTATGGTTTTAACTAAATATGACTTTCTTCCCTTAGTAAGATGGAGAAACATCAGCAAAAAAATAAAATAATATGAAAGAAACATGTATAGGGAGAAAACAGGAGGCAAAGTTAGGGGCACAGAGGAGGGGAGTTTCTTATACCTGAGGCCTGGAAGCTGCAATGGGAAGGGCCAAGCTCTTGGGGTGGAGCAAACAGGAAGACCTGGGTGGGCTCATCCTCCATGCTCGGGACTGCTGCACAGGAAAAGGTGGCCTGAGCACAGAACTCCAGGCCATTCTCAGTCTCCTGCCCTGCCTAGGCCAGTCTCACACCCTTCAAGGGCCACCAGTGTAATCTCCCTGCTCCTGCTGTGTACAGCATCCCCATGACACAAATGCCCTCACCTTCCAGGCTCTGGTTCTCTCTCTCCACAAAGCACTGGGTAGCTTGTTGGTCTAGATCTTCAGAATCTGGTGGTGGAGAAATACAGAATAAAAAATCACATCTGACCCATGTCTTACTTTTTCTCTACAATTCTCTCCTCAACTCAAATCCCTACGCAAGACTGAATGTCTGTGTCCCACCCCACATTATTTTCTTTTTGTTGTTAACCCTCACCCAAGGACATTTTTCCATTGATTTTTAGAGAGAGTGGAAGGGAGGGGGAGACAGAAAGGAACATCGAGGTGAGATTGCCTCCCACACAAGCCCTAACCAGGGCCAGAGGCTGAGCCTACAACTTAGGTGCATGCCCTTGATTGGAACTGAACTGAGGACAACTTCAGTTCACAGGCTGACACTCTAGCCCAGCCGTGGGCAAACTATGGCCCGCGGGCCAGATCCGGCCGTTTGAAATGAATAAAACTAAAAAAAAAAAGACCGTACCCTTTTATGTAATGATGTTTACTTTGAATTTATATTAGTTCACACAAACACTCCATCCATGCTTTTGTTCCGGCCCTCCCGTCCAGTTTAAGAACTCATTGTGGCCCTCGAGTCAAAAAGTTTGCCCACCCCTGCTCTAGCCACTGAGCCAAAGCGGCTAGGTCTAGGACCACACATTCTTTAAAAAAAAAACACCAAAACTTTCATTGGTACTTATTTTATGCTAACTTTACTCCCGGGTCTTAGTTTTTGTTTCCTCACTTTCTTCTGGGACACGTTTTTCTTCTGTGCAACCTCTTCTGGTTTAGGAACCACCTGGTCCTTTTCTGTAGTCACCTCCAGGTGGCATGGAGAGCTCATGTGGGGGGTAATCCGCCATGAGCGCTGCAAATTCTATGCCACATCTTGGGGACTTTGTTCACTTGGATGTGCTCAGTGACCAGAGAGTCTACAGCTAAACCCTTAAGTTAAGCTCTCTGCATTTTAAGCGTGTGTAGCAAAAATCAGCACTCTTTTTGGGCCACCGACTCTGTGTCCAGCCCCACTGTTTGGCCTGGGCATACCTACCAGCCCAGGTAGGTATTGTAATGATGGAATGACACCTATTGCTCCTGTAAAGTGACATCCTCAGATACTTGGTGACTTTTTAGACATGCAAGCCCTCGACGGCCTGGGCAGTGTCACGAGTTCTTACAGTGAACACGAAGACCTGAGCCTCTCGATTTGCGTGATTTTGTGGGGTTTTCTGGGTCAAGTGAATAGTGAACCATTTTCAGGGGCCACATTTGGCCCCTTGTGGGAAGAGTCCACCCCCCTTCTTATTTCTAATATCCCTATGAGATAGCACTAGAAGGCAGGGGCCTTGGGAAGTGATTAGGTCCTCAGGGTGGAGCTCCCATGAATGAGATTAGTGCCCTTATAAAAGAGACCCCAAAGAGCACCCTTGTGCCCTTCTGCCAGTTAAGGACATGGTGAGAAGTGGGCCACCTATGAACAGGAAGCAAGCCCTCACCACACACTGAATCTGCTGGTGCCTTGATCTTAGACTTTCCAGCCTTGAGAATTGTGAGGAATGTTTCCTGTTTACAAGCCATCCCCTCTGGTATTTTGTTGCAGCAGCCTGAATGGATTAAGTCTCCCTGTAAGCTTTCTTTATCTCAGAGATCAAGGAAGGAGAGCAGCCCAGCACTTACCATCATGGCTGTGTCCACAGTCCTTGGTCATGTCCACATGTGGTTCTCCCCCACTTTCTCTGGGGGGCTGGGCTCCCTTTCTCTGTGCCTGGGTGGGTGCCCCTGCAGTACCTGTGTCTACCAAGAGATCTGTTAGGTTCTCCCTTGAGACAAGGAGATGGTCCTGTTCTACTTGTGCTAAAGGTGACCCACCCTGGGCTGCCGCCTCCAGAGCTCTCTCTGGCTGAAGGACAGGAACCACCCACCCGTCCCAGCATCCCCTTCTGCTGGAAGCTGGCTCTTTCTTCCACCTGCCACTGTGGAGGACGCACCCTCCGCAGCACCTGTTCCACGGCACCCACCTGGAGGAGGCCGGGCTTCCTCTAGGTGCAGGGCAGGCAGCTTTGCTGGGCCCCCTTCTGCTTCCACATTTGTTGGACTTGTGCCTGCCACGGGCACCTCCTGCTTCTCTGGGAGTGTAACAGCTGGCCCCGGGGAGACTTCCTCTTCCACGTGTGTGTTGATGCCCACTGTGGCAGAGGCCTGGCTTCTCTCCAGGGCTCCGGGTGAGCTCTTCTCTCCTTCCACGTCTCTGTCACTGTCCCTGAAAGGAGGCGGGCTCTTTTCTGGCTGAGCTTTGTCCGTGTGACTCTTGGGAACGTAGCCTCTCTTTTCCACGGGGAAGCCCTCCACCTCCATGTCTGTGTCACTGTCTCTCCCAGCAGAGGTTTGGCTTTGCTCAGGAAAAGTCGGAGGCTGGGCTCGGTCCTCTTCCACATCTGTATCTCTGTTCCAGGCAGCGGCTCGGCTCTCCTTCAGATGCACCAAAGTGAGTGCTGCTGACACTCCTTCCTCATCATCTACATTGCTGCTCACCATGGAGGCCTGGCTTCGCTCCAGAGGGACCGTGCGTGGGGCCTCAGCCTCCTCCACATCTGTCTCACTGCCAGCCGGGCTTTCGTGAAGATGTGCCAGGTCAGGTCCCCCAGGGCTCTCTGCATGAACTCCATGGAAGATCTGCCTTCTTTTCACGGGCACCACAGCTGGGGTCGTGGGAATCCCCTCTTCTTCCACGTCAGTATCACTGTCTATGAAGCCAGAAGGCTGGGCCCTTTCGAGATGACCCTCAGCTGGCTTTCCTGGAGTCCTGCTCTCATCCTCCACATCTGTCTCACTGTCCTCCCCAGGGGGCGGGCTCCTCTCCAGAATCACCCCATTGCTTGCATCTCTCTTGACTCTTCGGTTACTGTTCCTCTCCTGCCCCAAAGACGGGTCCTTTTCCACCTGGATTTCAGTCCTGACAGCCTCAGGCTGCCCTGTCTCTGCGGTAGCATCTCCTGTGGCAGCTGCGGAGGCCCACCCTGCTGCTGGCTGCTGACTTCCTTCCTCATCTGTGTCACTGTCCAAGTTGAAGGCATAAGGTGGCCCAGGACCATCTGGGGCAGAAGAAGGCCCCTCTTCATCACTATAAAGGGAAGAGAAGAGAAAGAGTTTATAGAATCATTTCCCAGGAAGGGACACCTGACTCAAGTGTGAGCTCCTGGAGAGCAGAAACAAGGTAGTATTTGTTTTTCTATCTCCAGCAATTAGTTCTCCACTTGGAACATCAAAGGTGCTCAATGAAAATTCAGTTAATGTAAGATGACGATTTCCATGATGATTCTCTCTTACAGATGGATCCTTCAGTCCCCGGTTCCTTCTCTTTCTGAAGACTCAGGTATCCGGCCCTCAACACTCACCTCTCTGGAACGACTGTTGCCAAAGGGGAGAACATGGTCCTTGGTTCGTTCACCACATGCCTTTCAGAAAGAGGATCTGCCAAGAGTGGAAAGAAGTTGACAGTTTTACATTCACCATCCCCGTCTCCTTGCCCACCCTCCCAAATACATACACTTACCTACTTCCTCTTCTGAGTCCTCAGCCAATAGGATCCCCCAGGGTTGAGTTCCTCCCTGTACCCTGGGTGTCTCCTCTACAGTTAGGGGGCCCCGGGAGACAAAGGGCAGGGAGACATCCAGGCGATGGTACTGGCAGGGCAAGTCAGCAAAGACAACCAACTCCTGGTCCCTCAGACGATGACTCACCCCAGGGCTCAGGAACTTAGGAGGCCTCAGGATTTGAGTACCATTGAGGCTCCCACAATCCCAGAGGACAGGTGCCTTGTCCCAGGCCAAGATTTCAATCACTGCATGTTGCTTGGAGATGGATGGAAAGGGCAGGGCCACAGAGCAATCAGGCATTCGGCCTACCACGTTTTTCCCGAGGTAGAGTGGGAAATCTAAGAATTAAGAGGGTAGATAGGTTCCAGGCCACATTCCTGGCCTGCTACTGGGAAAATTTCTGGTTAAGTACCCAACTACTCATTCAAGGTCCTCACACGCAATAGAAAAATAAAAGGCCCTAGGACATCTAAGTATTGAAGATTATATGCAATGCATTATTCATAGGCAACACTCCACCCATCCATACTGGATTTTTTCTATTGTGATAAAATAAACATAAAATATAGCACTGTAACCCTTTTTTTTATATATATTTTATTGATTTTTTACAGAGAGGAAGTGAGAGATATAGAAAGTTAGAAACATCGATGAGAGAGAAACATCGATCAGCTGCCTCCTGCACATCTCCTAGTGGGGATGTGCCCGCAACCCACGTACATGCCCTTGATCGGAATCGAACCTGGGACCTTTCAGTCCGCAAGCCGACGCTCTATCCACTGAGCCAAACCGGTTTCGGCGAGCACTGTAACCCTTTTTAAGTGTACAGTAAAACCATCCCAAGTCCAGGGCTCTTGCCTGGAACAAGTCAATTAGCCCCTTCTTCTCCATTCCCAGTAAAACATTTTTTCAGATCTCCTTGAAAACAAGTTTTGCCCTGGCTGGTGTTTCTCAGTGGTTAGAGTGCTGGCCTATGCACAAAAGGCTGTGGGTTTGATTCCGTGAAGGGCATGTACCTAGGTTGCAGGTTCGATCCCAGGCCCCAGTCAGGGCACATGCGAGAGGCAACAAACTGATGTTCTCTCTCTCACATGAATGTTTCTCTTTCCTTCTCTCCTCTCTAAAAATTAATGGAGCCTGGCTGGTGTGTTCAGTGGTTGAGCATCAACCCATGAACCAGGAGGTCACGGTTCCATTCCCAGCAGGGCACATGCCTGGGTTTCAGGCTTGATCCACAGAAGGGGGCATGCAGGAGGCAGCTGTTCGATGATTCTCTCTTGTAATTGATGTTTCTCTCTCTCCCTCTTCTTTCCTCTCTCTCTGAAGTCAATAAAAACATGTTTTTAAAAAATTACTAAAAATCAATGGAAAAAATATTTTCAGGTGAAGATTAACAAAATATATAGGTAAGTTTCTTAGAACCCTCCAATCCCTCCCCACAGAAGAAAGAGCCTCCACTAGTGCTTCAGTATCACTATCCCGACCTTTTTCTGGTCCATGGGCACTACTGAAGACATGCAGTCGTCCTAGGGGCTCCAGGCTACACCCCAAGGAGTCACTGGGTCTCTCTGTCTCCTCCTCTTCTTCAACCTCCCAGGTAACAGCCTGAGTGTCCTCCATGACCTGGGAAGGAAACACATTATCATCTCTATCATTGTTCACACAGTCTCAGAGAGGAGACTCACAATTAGGGGTAAACCCGGATATTTATTCAGTTTGATGCTTCTCTTTCTGCCAAGCATTCTGTTGTTATCCTTCTAAAGCACTGAAAAAATATTTCTGACCAGAACATGGAATATGAAATAAATATCATAAGGCCCCCAGTTCACAAGTAAATATTCCTCAACTTACAATGTACTTACATCCCGATAAATCCCTCATAAATTGAAAATATTGTAAGATGAAAATGCATTTAATACACCATAGCATAGCCTAGCCTACCTTAAACATGCTAGGAACACTTACATTAGCCTACAGTTGAGCAAAATCATCCACTACAGAGCCTATTCTATGATAGAGGGTTGAATATCTAATGTAATCTATTATGTATACCACTTTTACAATATTGTAAAGTAAAAAATCATAGCTTAGAGAATGTGTACACATATTTATATAGACACATTTATATAGACAGCTGTTTTGAGAAACAATGCTCAGCCTTGCTATATGTAATAGTTTCCGCTGTTTTTGTTTTTAAATGCGATTTGCAATCCCTAAATTGACTTCAATATCCACTATTGGGTTGCAACTTAGTTTGAAAACACCATTTCAAAGGGAGCTAACTTTTGCCAAGCATCAACTACATGTTGGGCATTGTGTTATGTGTCAGGCATAGTAGCCACGTGAGGCAGGCCTTTAGGAAACCACGGCTAAAAATATTAAATTCTTTGCTCAGGATAACACAGCAGGTAGTGTAAAGGACGGGACTAAGTATGTGTCTGGCTGCAACGCCCGTGCTTGGTGCTGAGACTAAACGGACTCATTTAATCGTCTGAATCCTGTAAAGTTTTATTATCATGTCCTATTTGGTAAAGAAATGCAACACAGCCCTGGCCGGTGGCTCGGTTGGCTAGAGCATGATGCTGATAGGCCAAGGTTTTGAGTTCGATCCCTGGCCAGGGCACACACAAGAATCAACCCACGGTGCACAAATAAGCGGGACAACAAATCGATGTTTCTCTCTCAAATCAATTTAAAAAATACAAAGAAAAGAAAGAGACCCGGCCAATTTGTTCAGTGGCTGGCGCGCTGGCCCACACACCAAAGGCCCCCGGTTTGATCCCGGCGGGGCGGGCAGAGCGGGAAGCAGCCAATCGAGGTGTCCCCCCGCCCCCCGCCCCCACTCTGGGGGAAAAAAAAAGACGCTGAAACACAGATGGGTAAGGAACTTGCCCAAGAGCACCCGGCTGTCTCTCCTGTTTAATATTCTCTAATGGCTTTCCATGTCCACAGGGTAAAATGGCATGTAAGCGCCTTGGCGGGAGCCACCGT
>NW_006298359.1:428530-428766 GCF_000327345.1 Myotis davidii
ATCCTCTGCGCTCACCAGGACTTACCGCGCACCTGGCGCCGTTCGAACTATTAGAGACAGTCATGAACCGAACAGCGAGCTAGCCCTGCCCTCCTGGCGTCACAGCGCCGAGTCTAGCGGCAGAAGAACAGTGAGAGGAGCCGGGGCGGACTTCACTGAGAGAGATGCCACCCTAGGGAGAAGCCGCTGACAGGGACAGGCGGGCTCCCACCCACCGGCCGCCCTCCGGGCCCGTC
>NW_006298359.1:429158-431045 GCF_000327345.1 Myotis davidii
TGGGCAGGTCGGAGCCACCCCGGTCGCGTCACCGCCCTCCGCCCATTCCCGCGCAGACAGCCAAACCACGACCACAGAGTCTCGCTGCGGGCGGCGCCTAGAGCGGCTCCTGCCAAGGCCTCCCAGACCTGGTGGTTGCTGACTCAGGGAAATGGAACTGAGTTGTTGTCGTGGCCGGAGGCTGCAGTTTGGAGAACAGCCCGCAGGCGTGGCGCTTGAGGACTCCTCACTGCAATGGAAGTTCATTTCCTTTTGATTTGCTTGTGTGGAAGTCATGTCATTTCCTCCCTGAGAATATAGCCCTGATGGATATTTTAGATCGTTTACTTAAAGCAAAGATCCCTAGGCCAACAGAGGGAACCCTTTTTGCTACCCTCTCAAGGCTGACCGAGGTATTTCAAGGAATGAAGAAAGGACAAAACAACTTATTTCATTATCTCATAGTAAGACAAGCAAGAAGAGGACAGTAAAATTTGACATGTGTATAATGTAGAACGTCCTTTTTCATTCGCTATCTCACTTCATTCTGACGACAACTATCAAATACAGAAGTAGATTTTACAGAGAAATTGAAGCTCTGCTACGTTCAATGACGTGGCTAGGTTTCTACAGCTCATATAAGGTAGGGACTAATTGAAACCAGTCCTTTCATTCTAAATTCTAAACTCTGTCCACTATCACAAAAGAACCACTTTCATTGTGATTATGCCCCCCAACATTCTATTTTAATTGGGTAGAGGGGTCTTCCTACACAATTGGATGTTCTTTTATTTATGACAGAGAGATGTATATTGACGCCCAGAAGTAACGATGATGACCTTGATATCACCTGTCCTCTTTTATACTGCTTACTACACTCTATTTTTTGTCCACTTTTCACCCGATTGCAAGGTCCTGGAGGCCAGGGGCTAATTCATAATCATTTTTGTATCCCTCGCTCCTGGCCTGGGGGACACTCAGAATCTACTAAGTGAGTTAATCCGGGAGAAAAAGCTTGGCACTTTGATTTGAACCCATCCAATTTTCTCCCATGAATACCCTCTCCCCATTTTGAAATTTATATCCTGAGGCTCTTGAAAGCCGCGAACTGAAAAACCACGGACTTCAAAGTGTGGAAAGGCAGGCTGGAAAGAATTGAAATTCTGGCAGGCAGCTCACCCCATGGCTCTGTGTTTGACAAAACCACGGAGTCTCCAACGCTGCTCTAAGGCCCAGATGTCCTACGTGGACGGAGACTTCTGGCTTCCCAGATCCGGATACGAGCTTTTCCAACCATTCGTTTATTCTTTGAACATACCCTCCAGACAATTACATCTCTATCCTGTAAAAGCCCTTGCTGCAATTTTGTTTCTCTTTCTAAATGTTTTCGTTAGAAAACTCCCGAGGAAATAGCAGGAAGGCAATCCCCTCCTGCCTGAGGTATCTGGGGGGCAGCGGCCTAGCGTTCATGTCTCGGGTCACCCAAGGGCCAGTTGTTAGACAGCAGAGCCGAGGGCCGGAGCTCCCGCGTTCGCTGAGCTCAGCAGCCCCGTCTTCCCCAGAGCTACCGCAGCGGGGAGCTTTCAGGGCGTGGCCACCCCACCTTCCAACGCCAGCACCCTGTGGTTCCTAATTCCTGCAGCCCCGAAAACGACTCCCTTTTTGCACTAAAAAAACTCAGACCTAGAGGAAAGTCATCTTGGCAAGGTCATTTTCATAAAACGCCCCAAATCCGAAACACCCCAAACCAGTATCCACCCATCCGCCCCTTCCTTTTTGCAGTGCGGACAACAATGGAGGACTACAACTCCCAGAGAGGACTGCGCTCGTTCGCCCGAGCAGAGGCCAATGGTCGGCGGCTGCCTGACCGGCGTCGGCTAATCAGGGCCCGCCTCGCGGAGGCTTTGG
>NW_006298359.1:431180-438004 GCF_000327345.1 Myotis davidii
CCCGCCTTCCCCTCCCGCAGCCTGCCAGCCGCGGCGTGCGGACTCGCTGCTCCAGCCTCCGGCCACGTCCCATCCCACCGCCTTGAGCAGCGGAGGAAAGATTAGAGATTTTCTTGCCCCATACACACACTTTTGAAGCGGGCAAAATTTTTAAATTTGAACCATGAGGGAAATCGTGCACATCCAGGCGGGTCAGTGTGGCAACCAGATTGGTGCCAAGGTAAGGATTTTAAACCTCTTTTAACTCTATTTCTCTTTGAGAAGAAAAGAATCCAGATAAACTATGCAGAATGGTTGTGGGCTGTTTGCCGTCTCCAGCCTTAGCCAACCTTTGCCAAAAGGAAATTTTATATGTATAATACACATTTGCAGTAGAATTTGCTTTTGGAAAATGGGGATTTTTTTTTTTTTGGCAGAATCATTTTGGGGGAGCTATCAAAAGCACCCTTGAGGTTTGGGGGACTGGAAGACCGAGGTTCTGTAAGGTTTTACCTAAAGGGAATCTCCTAACGGTCCGAGGGTCGGGGAGGGAAGGAGATGCGGAAACTGGCCGAGACAAAGCGAGGCGAGGTTCCTCCATGTGCATCCCCCTTGGCGGGGTTTCGCAGGCCAAGCCCGAGGTGAAAGGGGCCAGGATGGGGGGACACCTGCAGACCCCGGTTCTTAAGCTGGGGACGCGTTACCTCCACGAAAGACCAGGGGTCTCGGCGCGCCCCTATGATTCCCGCGGGGCAGGCCCGTAGGTTTTCGTGGATGGAAGACTAATATGAGCTGGATTCATTTTGCTTCCTTTATTTCCGCTTAGAGACCCTTTTAGGGCTTGAACAGACAAGGTGAAAAGGAGGGCTTCCTTTTCTTTAAAGGGTCCCCGCAGGACTAAATTGTGGGAGAAAGCAAGACAATCCTCCTTTAAAGCAAGAGGAGGGGAAGTTGGCCAAGGGATACAATTCCGAGGCCAAAGGGGTATTTCTTTCTTTCCTTTTGCGCGCGGCTGCAGTGTAGCGGGGGAGAAAGTGCGGCCGCTATCGGCCGCTACATTGTAGCAAAAGGGCTGGGCTCAGGGGCGGGCGCTGTGCCCCGCGGGCCGCCAGGGGGCGCGCTAGCTCAGGGCAGGCCCCGCCCCTCGCGCTGAATTCGCGCCTCGGCCCCGCCCACGCGCGACGCCTCCCTTTGTCAGCAGCTTGGCGTTCGCTACCGCCGGGCGGAGGGCGGGGGTCGGCCGCTGCGGCAGCTGGTTTCTCTGGCCCTCTGTGCGCGGCTTGCATGCCTTGCGTGGGGGCGAGGGGTGAGCTTGCCTAGTTAGGTTAGCCACCTGCGTCCACCCCATCTGTGTCTGCGATCGCCGGTCCCCCCAGCTGGACATCATTTCACATCGCAAGGCGGCTTTCCCGTGGGTGGAGGTGTCAGAGGGAGGGGCGCGCAGGCAGATGGAGGGGATGCTTGCACAGTGTGTTTGGAATTAAAGTGGTGGGAGCAGGGGCATAATTGAGGGTTCACCGTTCTTTCCTGACAGTTCTGGGAGGTGATCAGTGATGAACATGGCATCGACCCCACCGGCACCTACCATGGGGACAGCGACCTGCAGCTGGACCGCATCTCCGTGTATTACAATGAAGCCACAGGTGAGGGGAGGAGCCGGGAAGATCAGGCGCCATCTCCTCCTGGCGTCTCTTTCCATTCCTAGGGAACCCTTAACTCCTTTGAATGAATCTATCCTTTTCCTTTGTAAACCTTCCTCTAATTTCTCACCATGGGGATCAAAGACTAGCTCCACTGTCACTTAGTAGCAGCCCCTGGAGCCACACGTTTGGGTCCCTGGCTGTCATCCAGCCCCAATTTACTTACCTTCTGCCAATGTTCATGCCTCTACTTCTCTTCCCTGAAGGTGGGAAATATGTCCCTCGTGCTATCTTGGTGGATCTAGAACCGGGTACCATGGACTCTGTTCGCTCTGGTCCTTTCGGCCAGATCTTCAGACCAGACAACTTTGTTTTTGGTAAGTTATACAGATACATGCAGATGGCATCATATTCCATTTATTTGGGTGTAAGAGGGCAGGAAGAGTTAGGAAATGATTATTGTGCTGGAGAGCTTTTATAGGGCCATGTTCTGAGAGC
Source organism: Myotis davidii (assembly GCF_000327345.1). Taxonomy (NCBI): domain Eukaryota; kingdom Metazoa; phylum Chordata; class Mammalia; order Chiroptera; family Vespertilionidae; genus Myotis; species Myotis davidii. The sequence goes on from NW_006298359.1 coordinate 433,298, forward strand.
TAATGGAGGGTGGGGGGTGGCTGCCGCACTTGGTAAACTATCAGGGACTTATATCACAGGTGAGGGAGAAAAAATAGTCCCAGAGGCATTATCCCAAGAGGTGCGAGGTGAAGATGTGATGTGCACGTACTACACTTTACTAATCAGGCTTCCTTCCTGGCCCCATTCCAGGTCAGTCTGGGGCCGGGAACAACTGGGCCAAGGGCCACTATACAGAGGGGGCTGAGCTGGTCGACTCGGTCCTGGACGTGGTGCGGAAGGAGGCTGAGAGCTGCGACTGCCTGCAGGGCTTCCAGCTGACCCACTCGCTGGGCGGGGGCACAGGCTCTGGGATGGGCACCTTGCTCATCAGCAAGATCCGTGAAGAATACCCTGACCGCATCATGAACACCTTCAGCGTGGTGCCTTCGCCCAAAGTGTCTGACACGGTGGTGGAGCCCTACAACGCCACCCTCTCTGTCCATCAGTTGGTAGAGAACACTGATGAGACCTACTGCATCGACAATGAGGCCCTCTACGACATCTGCTTCCGCACCCTCAAGCTGACCACGCCCACCTATGGGGACCTGAACCACCTTGTCTCGGCCACCATGAGCGGGGTCACCACCTGCCTGCGCTTCCCTGGCCAGCTCAACGCTGACCTCCGCAAGCTGGCCGTCAACATGGTGCCCTTCCCCCGCCTCCACTTCTTCATGCCCGGCTTCGCCCCCCTCACCAGCCGGGGCAGCCAGCAGTACCGTGCCCTCACTGTACCTGAACTCACCCAGCAGGTATTTGATGCCAAGAACATGATGGCTGCCTGCGACCCCCGCCACGGCCGCTACCTCACCGTGGCTGCTGTCTTCCGTGGGCGGATGTCCATGAAGGAGGTGGACGAGCAGATGCTCAATGTGCAGAACAAGAACAGCAGCTACTTTGTGGAATGGATCCCCAACAACGTCAAGACAGCCGTGTGCGACATCCCACCTCGGGGCCTGAAGATGGCAGTCACCTTCATCGGCAACAGCACGGCCATCCAGGAGCTGTTCAAGCGCATCTCGGAGCAGTTCACGGCCATGTTCCGGCGCAAGGCCTTCCTGCACTGGTACACGGGCGAGGGCATGGACGAGATGGAGTTCACCGAGGCCGAGAGCAACATGAACGACCTGGTGTCCGAGTACCAGCAGTACCAGGACGCCACGGCCGAGGAGGAGGAGGATTTTGGTGAGGAGGCCGAAGAGGAGGCCTGAGGCCGCGCCTGCACTCCGCTTCTCGCTCCCTCAGCCTTTCTCCTCAGCTGCCCCTTTCGTCTCCCTCAGAATTTGCATTTTTGCCTTTTTTTCTTTCTTTTAGGGATGTTCTAGAACAATGCCTGGCACATAATAGGGCTCAATAAATATTCATTGTTTCTTGAATGTCTCCTCTGTTGTTCCACACCGGGAAATCTATATTTCTGGCATTCTGCTGGGTAACTTTTATTTCCTTCTGGTGCCTATTTCCTCCTATCCAGTTAAATTGTTTTTATATATATATATACACAGGAGGGGTCCCTAGGCCTGGCCGGTGGGGGTGTGAGGGTGGGGGAAGGGACCGTGGGAGGGTGGCTGTGGGACTGCACTGACCATCGGGGCAGCAGCATCTGCCTGCTGGTGGTCAGTGTGCGTCATAGCGTTTGGTTGACCCGTTGTAACAGTGGCTTAGGCTTTTATATATATAGATTTTTAAAATGGTTTTTTAGAGAAAGTGAGAAACATTGATGTGAGGACATAACATGGATCAGCAGACTCCTGCATACCCCCTATCAGGGATTGAGCTTGTGCTCTTGACCCCAAACCAAACCAGCAACCCTTCCATGCATGGGATGACGCCCAACCAACCGAGCCACACCAGCCAGGGCCCAGTTACTATTTCCCTGTTTTCAGCATAATTAGCCAAGAAAGCTGGATGTCATCCCGGTCCCACTTAGACCTGCACTGAAAACGTCCCCCAAGCCCGCAGGCAGCCACGGGAAAAGAACACGCTAACCAGCCAGTTGAGCTTCCTATGAAGAGTGGGTAGCGTTCACCCTGTTTTGGAGAATGGGATTCAGGTTCGAGTCCCAGTTTCCAGGTACGTGTTCCTGCTCCACCTTTAGCTTTGGGGGAGGCATTAACAGTATTATCTCCATTTTCAGTCATGAGCTGTTTCCTTTGCAGGGTCTGCCCGACTCCATCCAGTAGGATCCTTCCCTCTTCCACTTTACCTCCACCTCACATCGAATCCCTTCCTTCCTCTGCATGGAGACGGGGCTCCAGGGAGAACCAGGACCCCTTGGTCCCTAAGCCTCCTGAAAGGTCCTCCCCGTCACCGTTTCTTACCCAAAGAGGAGTATCAGTCTGTGTATGAAAGGTACACACTGTCGTCTAGATGTTGGAGTCATTCCCCGGGGAGAGGGGACAGGACACCTCTTGTCTTTTGGTAACATTTGTTATTGCCCACCCCCTCCCCCACATACACACCTTTGGTTTTGTCCTATCCACACTTAAAATTTCTGTTGCGTTGAACTATTTTTTCATATTGAAAAAAATAACATTGCCCCCAAAGCCAAAAATACATGGGAATTGAAAAAATATTTGCAAGACTTGTGCTCATTTAGCTGACCGGTTCACTTACACATGTATTCTGTTCTCCGCGAATGGGTGAGAAAATCCTTAATTGACCCTCAGGTCTTCATCCCTGGTACCCACCCCCACCCCCAGCAGTCTTAACTAGAGTGGGCATAAGCGCACATACTCGGGCAGCATGTAGGAATTGAAATGGACTGAACCAAAACCAGGTTGGATCCCAGCAGTCTCAGCTGCTCTAGAAAAAGCATGAATGAGTTAGAACAGTGGTCGGCAAACTCATTAGTCAACAGAGCCAAATATCAACAATACTTCTTCAAAATAGACTCGCTCAGGCCCAAAACCGACTTCTGTGCATAAGCCATGAAGTTTCAATTGCACTGTGCGTGTGCACCTGCACGTGGTATTTTGTGGAAGAGCCACACTCAAGGGGTCAAAGAGCCGCATGTGGCTTGAGAGCCGTGGTTTGCCAACCACCGAGTTAGAAGGCCACTGCGGCCCATCCTCCGTGCACAGCACCCAGGATTCCTCGGGTCGTATTTGCAACCACGTGGGTTTTCTCAGACAACCTAAGATGAAGGTAACGAGCATGGGATGCCACCCATAGGCCTATTCTGAACACTGCTGCTCTATCATGTTCTTTTGTTGAAGATTTCTTTATTGATTCCTAGAGAGAAAGGAAGGGAGAGGGAGAAACATCCTTGTGAGAGTGGAACATGGATCAACTCCTTTGTGCCCATCCTAGCTGTGCCCTGGGGATGCACGCGGCAGCTTCTGGATGCACGGGTTGACACGGAACCAGCAGAGCCACTCTGGCTGCGCACTATCTTATACTTTTAAGTTGCACAAAGTAAGTCTCAAAGTTACCTGGAAATTTAAATTTCCCTTGGCCAATTTTCAGTAATTCTAGGGACTAATGCAATTCTTACATTCCTTCCACATCAACCTGCTTTCTGACTAAAGCAGTGGTTGGCAAACTAATTACAATTCTTAAATTGATGACAAAAATACCTGTAGTATTTGCAGCTGGTTGGAAAAATACAGGTAACTTTATGCTTCGAGTAGGTACTTTTGTCACCCGCGCGCAATTTGCGGACGTGACTAGCACTAACCACTGCACAGAGACTGCTGACTGGCTCACTCAACTGGTGCATGAATCGCGAGTGCCTTCCCCCGCGCTGCGTATCCCGCGGCCGCCTGCGCTGCTTCTCCTGTGCCCGACTGACCGACACCCCCCACTTCTTCAAAATAGACTCGCCCAGCCCGAAAACCAACTTCTGCGCATGGGCCACGAAGTTTCAATCGCACTGTACGTGCGCGCTTGCACGTGGTATTTTGTGGAAGAGCCACACTCAAGGGGCCAAAGAGCCGCATGTGGCTCGAGAGCCGCGGTTTGTCAACCACTGGACTAAACCAAGATTTTTGCAGGGAGTTAATTCCACAACCCCTCAGCGTACAAGTAACTCTCCCATTCTAAACAGCCTACTGGAGGGAGCAAGCTGTGTCTTAACATTCACTTCAAGTGAGTTCTGTTTTACCTTCATTGTTCACAAGTGTCAAGGCTTAACAGCAATTTATCCGGCAAGTTGAGAACCTGCAGCTATCCCTTAGTCTTGATCAGAAAACAATTCTGGGCCACAGGCTCAGTGTAGTTTAATTAGGAAATTAAACAAGCTAGGTGGAGTGGGATGATTGGACAGCTGGCAGGGAACCCTGGGGGACTGGCAGTCTCGGTGGTGTGGGCCCGGGCAGGGGGCAAGGCACGGCTATTTGGCAAGGGGAGGTGAGCAGCAGAATCCCACTGCCCAAGGACGTGCTCTGGGAGGCCAGCTGACATGCATGCAGCATGGGGAGCGTTCAGGCAGCTTGAACATGAGACGAGGCATCGGTGAAGGTTGAGGGCTCAGGCAGTTCGCAAAGGCTTGTGGTTCACCTGGTAAAAAAGACGACAGTGGGTGACACGGGAACTTCCCTCACGCTCCATTTGGATGAATGCACACCCAGAATTTTTCTAGCTTTTTCTTTTTCCCCAATTACAGTTTACATCCAATATCATTTGCATGAGTTCCAGGCAGACGGCACAGTGAGGGGTCTGCTAGCTTGCCGGCAGCCTACCTCACCACCC
>NW_006298359.1:438064-446185 GCF_000327345.1 Myotis davidii
CTCGAAGACCCATCCCTCCACTGCGGGCCTCAAGGAGGCTCCAAGGCACCCCGGAAGTGGTCCGATGCTTTTGCTTATACATGAACTTCTCTGTTTCACACACTCTTATATGGTACCTACTACGTACCAGGCAGTGTTCTAAACACTTTGCAAATACAGTAGGTCCTCGGGTTACGTCGGAGATCCGTTCCTACGGAACCCACCTACATAAGCACCTACCTCACTCACATGGAGCACAGACACAGCAGTAATGAATGAAACAGTAAAAAAAAAATTTAAAAGATAACGATTCCTGACCTTTACTTGTGGTAAATAAATAATAAAAACCATAAAGCACATATGTACATACGTCGAAATGTTGGAACTTTTTTTTATAAATAAATGGGAGATGTCTGTATTGCGCATTTAATCCCTGTAACAATTAACAGGTAGTTGCTATCATTAAGCTGTGAGGAGACATGCACAGAAGTTGAGAACGTCTCCCATCACGGCACGCACTAGGACCTGCACCCCAGCAGGTTTCAGAGCCGCTCTCCGACCTCTACCATAACCTCCAAGTGCGTCAACAGGCCGAGAAAAGCAGTGACACGCCTTGGAATTAACTGTCAACAGACTCCCAGCTCCTGGTGCTGGACCGGGGCTGGGTGGGAAGCTGGCTTCCCAGCTGCACCATGTGGGCTAAGTTACTAACACGTTGGCGTTCAGTTTCTGTACTTTGTAAAACACTACGTACCTCAGGGGTAGTTCCACTAAACCATTCTTTTATAAAAAAAATTTATGTCGAAGCTGAGCACTGGCACAAAGAGAGCAGCTAACACATGTCCACGGGCAGGGTGCGCGTCAGGGCCGGAGCTCACCTGGGAGATGCTGATGCCCGTGAGTCTCTCCACGCTCTCCGGCAGGCGGCTCAGGATGTCCAGTACTTCCCCCGTCACTTTGGCCGCTCCCACGGCCCCACTTCCACTCGACACCAGGGTGATCTTTTTGGTCGAGGTCAAGGGACCACTGATCTCCTCTGCCACCTGCGGGCGAGACGTCCACTCAGCGCTGTGGCCCGACCACACCCACTAAAAGGCTTTTCCCTGGGGTTTTGTGAAGCCTCATCTGAGGACATTTTTCCACTGATTTTTAGAGTGAAAGGGAGGGGGAGAGAGAAACATCTCGATCGATGGCCTCCCACATGTGTCCTGATAACCAGGGGTCAAACCTGCAACCCAGTTATCTGCTCTTGACTGGGAATTGAACCCACGACCCTTGGGTGCATGCTCTTGCCACTGAGCCACACTGGCCAGGGCTACCCTGGGCTTTTTAAGATCCCTTCTTACAGATCATCCTTTTCCACTTTGGTCATTGGCTTATAACTCCCCTCCCTAACGCATGGTCCCCTGGCCTGGCTCTGGTGACACCTGGCACATGCCTGACCTGGGGCAGCTTCTCCAGCAGCATGTCCAGTTGAGCAGCCTCCTGGTACAGCTGGAACGCTTCTGCCTTCTTGGCCATCTGTTCGGCCTCAGCCCGGGCCCGGGCCCCAATGGCGAAGGCCTCGGCCTCCCCCCGCATCTGGGGAGGGCACAGGACACTGTGATGTGAAGGGAGCAGGTGAGGGTGAGAAACCCCAGCTCCGCCGCAACACCTCCAAACTCACCCTCACAGACTCTGCTTCGGCCTCCGCCTGCATGATCTGCTGGGACCTGGGCAAACAGGGGTGCAGAGGAGCTGAGGCCCTGGCTGCAGGGGGAAGGCTCCTCCCACCTGAGCTCCACAGGAGGAGTCCAGGTGGGGAAGACCTCGGCTCTATCTGGGGGCGCCGGGTGGGAAGGAGCAGGAGGGGCGGGAGGGCGTTTACTTCTCAGCTCCTTCTCCCGGCGGGCAATCTCCTGCTCCTGCACTGCCACCTGCTGGGCCCGCTCCACCACCTGCACCTGCACCCGCTGCTCCTCGATCTGCTGCTTGGTTTTGGCCACCTGGGAGGGGTGCTTGGAGTCAGGGCGAAAGGCAAGTGCCCAGCACCACGGAGGCCAGGGCAGGGCTCCGGTGGGGTAGGTGGAGTGGTCCCAGCACAGTTCCGCCGGCCCCGTGGAGTCCGTTTCTTATAGAGACCCACGCATGCACGGCCCGATCCTCCTCAGCCCGCACCCAGGACCAGGACTCCCAGGCAGCCTGTCCGAGCTGGACAGGGCGGGGACCGGTGGCCTCCGCAGGCAGGCCAGCCGGCTGCAGTTCCTCCAGGAGCTCCCACGGACTCGTTTCCCACCATCTCTCCCTCTAGTGTGAGCACCTGGCGGCGTGAGGGCAACCCCGTCTGGCTCTCTCCAACCCTCTCCCCCTCTCTCCACCTTAGTGCAAGCCACCCACTGCGCCCACTCCTGCCACAGGTCCTGCTTCCCCTCCAGGGGCTGTGTATGGGTGCCTTTTCACTTTTATTTTTGCATCTGGTACAAAATCAAGAGAGAAAAACACACGGTGAGAAGTCAGGCTTCCGATATTTCTGCAAACGACCTGGTTCCCTCCCGAAAACCACCAGTGCCCAGCGTCCTGTGTACCGTTCCAGGGGCACTCGCAAGCACGTGCAGGAACCTGCAGACAGATGCCTCTGATTTAGGCGGGTTTCAGCTCTTCCTCCTGGCATCCAGGGAGCAGAGCGCCCTTGCTGGATGTCAGTGAGGACGTGCAGGGAAGAAGCGCACGTCCTTCCCGTCTCGCTGCTCCAGCCCCGCCATCACCATCATGGCTGGGGTGTCCCTGCCTGGACTGGCCCCACCTGAAAATGTCAAGCCTTTTCCCAACTGGACTTGCTGCTCCCGGGCAGCATAAGGCCACCTTCTGGAGGACTCCACCTCCAGCCGCTTCCTTGGACCGAGTCTGTGGGCGGTAGGTGTTCTAGGCCCGCCTTCTCAGACTAACTGCCCTTCTATTTGAATTAGTGAGGCTGAGTACAGTTACTATGTTGAAATCATTCTCATCCGAATTTTGAAGGCATTGCTCCATGGCCTTCTAACTTCTGAAGAAATCTAGTCATTTTGATGCCTGGCCCTCTGAGAAAAGGTCTCTGGAAGCTTCTGGATCTTTTCTTGTCCTCATGGATCTGAAATTTCAGTGATGTGTTTCAATATGGATGTTTCTCATTGTGTTGGGCACTTGGTGGGTTGTTTCCATTTAGAAACTCACACCCTTCAAAACAGATAAACATTTTGCAAATTTTTCACTTGGTTATTTCCTGCCCCTTTCTCTGTCTGTTGGAGCTGCTGGCCTGGCCGCTCCTCCACCCATCTGTTCTTTCTATTTTTCTGGGGAGTTTTATTAGAATTTCTCTTCCAAAGTGATTTGGAAATTTATGCCATTTTATCACTTCCCCCCTTTATTGAACTTATTGGGGTTTATTAATTTCTAAGAGCTGTTTCTTGTTTTCTGTTCAATCTCCTGACTTCCTAGATGTGGATCCTTCTTTTATTCCACTGAGCACATTTATTTTTTCAAAAGCTTCCTTTTCCCTGCAGAGCCGTCGCCTCCACTTGGCCTGGCCGTCTCCCCTCAGACAGGTGCCCTTGGCTGTCTGCTCGCGGGCCAGAGGCTGACCGCACTGGAAGGAGCTCCGGCTGTGTGGGACCTGTGTTCTGAGAGCTTCGCTCTGGGCGCCCGGGCAGGCCACCAGCTGGGAAACCTCGGCTCCAGGGTCTTCAGGTCTCTCCCTTGGGGCGGTCATGTTCCCAGGGCGCTCTTCTCATCGGTTCTTGGAAGACGGAGCTCTGGGAGCCGGTGGCCCGGGGCGAGAAGCGACAGCATGGGGCATGCGACAGGTGCATGGTCCGTTCATGCCCTGCTGCCCAGTCCTCGCCTGTGTCCGGCTGCCCCACGCCACATCCTCTGGTCTACTCTCACCAGACAACCCTCCAGACGTCTGCTGGGCAGAGAGACCAGGGAAGGGACCCACAGGCAGGGAGTCAGCAAGGGAGTCGGAGAAGTGGCTCTTCACCTGTTTGTACTGATTTTGACAGTCTTCAGGCCACGGCTGCACCAGCTCCTGAGCCTCAGACACGCGCCTGTCAGCCCTGCTCAGTTAACGACCATGCTTTCCAGCTTCTAAAGTGATGCTACGGTGGCCATTCCTCCCTTTCTTCTCTCTCAAAATCACTCTACGTGGTTGTAATGAGGTTTTAGCGGCATTGATTCAATCCATCATCTTTGAAAAAGCTTCCAACTTGTCTCCCTACTGCCTTTCTTCTGACAATCGATTCTCCACGCAGCGGCCAGTCTGATCCTTACACAAACATAAACTGAACCACAGCACCTCTCTGGTGCTTTGAGTCGCTTCTAAGTGTCCATCATGGCTCCCTGGGCCCTCCGGGACCTAGCCTGGCCTCCTCTCCCTCAGCACACTAGCCACACCATCAGAAACGCCCTTTCTGCTCCTGGGACATGCCAAGTCCTTTCCTACCTCAGGGCCTTTCCACCTGCTGGTCCCCTGCCTGGCCACTAGCCACACACGGCTATTTAAATTTAAATTAATAGTCACTAAAACTTAAAATGCAGTTCCTCAGTCACCATTTCACCCACCGCATTTCAAGTGCGCAGCATCACAGCAAAATGCAGACCATTTCCATCAGCACAAAGGCTCTGTGTGAGCATCACTGGTTTAGAATACTCTGGGCCCACAACTCTCTACATTGCTGGTTCTTTCGCATCTTCAGGTTTTATTTCGAATATCATTTGCTTACAGCATTCTTCTCTGAGCACCTGACCTCAGATAGTAACCCCACTGCTGTCCGAGCCTGGCGCCTTGAAGCCCCGCGCCAGCGCTGGCATGCTCTGTATGCTGAGAGCAGGAATCTCTTCTGTCTCACTCACACTTTTATCTTCGCCTCTAAAACAATGTCTGGCACATAGTAGGCACTTCATAGGTATTTGTTGACTGAATCATTATTTCAAGATTACTTAGCACAAAGCCTGGCACAAAATGAGGAACTCACTAAAGTTAAACAGAAACCAAACCAGCCCAAGCCATCGATCTGCGGACAAAAAGCCATGTTTAGATTAGGGACCTTATCCATAGTCCTACCCATGCTAGTGGTTTCCTTTACGTTACTGCTTCTCACACTTCAACGCATGCATGAGTCAACATAGGGATTTCTGTTAAAATGCAGACTCTGACTCGGTCTGGGCTGGAGCTGGAGACTTTGTAGTTTTAACAAACACTCCAGGGCTGCTGCTGCTGCTGGTAGGCAGACCACACTTCAAGTAGCAACGCACAAGCCAGGGACTTATCCCCGCAACCAAAGATGTTTTGCACTTATTATGCTTTTAGCCTGGACCAACGCGTGGCAAAAACGAACTTCCTAATTTTACTATCCTTTGCGTAAAGGCTACTCAAAGTTCAGTGGACTCTCGTTCTTCACGGTAGTTCTGCTGTATAAAGTAGAATAAAATACTTATTTTGTTCCCAGGGAAAATGTGGGGTTAGGTGGCATAAGCCTCTGGCCACAACATTTTTACCAACAGGCCAATGTAGAACCTTGTTTTATGTGTTTGTTTAAAGCAGGGGCAGGAACATCCTGGCCCTGCCAGGACATTGGGGTGAGTTATTTAATGATTGACCATTGCCCTGGCCGGAGTTTCCCAGTGGTTAGAGCACTGGTCTGCGAACCAAAGGGTCGTGGGTTCGATTCCTGACCAAGGGCATGTACCTGTGTTGCAGGTTCCCGGCCCCAGCCCTGGTGGGGGTGAGTGTGGGAGGGACCAATTGATGTGGCTCTCTCACATCGATGTTTCTCTCTCTCTCCCCACCTCCCTTGTACTTGCTCTAAAAAAAAAAAAAATATATATATATATATATATCTCAATGGGAAAGTATCCTGGGGTATTAACCAAAAAAATAAACGTTTGGCCAAATACAGCAGGCTAGTTTTTAGGTTGATAATTTTGTATGGCCCATGAATGATGTATGAATATCCGAATGGCCCTTGGCAGAGAAAAGGCTCCCACCCTGGTTTAAATCCATCTTATGTAATAAATGTTGGTTCATTACCAACGAACTTCCAGCCAACACCACGAGCGCCTGCACGAAGGAGGAGGTGCAACGTGCACGGCACCACCGCCCGCACCCGGGAAAGCCAGACAGCACTCAGCACGATGCTCGGCCATTTCCGCGGTGAAATCACCAAGAGAACACCAGGCGAGGAACACGGCAGTGAACGTGCTGCGAAGTGAACACTCTACGGAGACAACACTGCTTATAGCATAAGCGTTTCAAGAAGCAGGTCATCTTGCTCAACCTCAGCTGGGAGCTGTGCGCCAGGCCCTCGGGCGGCTGCCGCTCCCTGCATGTCTGCAGGCAAACGCAAAGGCGCCGCGAGGGCCGACTGTGGAGTTTCAATACACTTTGCGAGGAGGCACTTCTCAGTGCAGAATCCGCACACGAGGCCTGACTGTACCTCCTCGCCATGCCCAGGGCTGCCGGCCTCACTCGGCAGGGGTCACAGCCCCACTTCAGGGTTTCCTTCCTCACACCCTCTGGTCACCAGGGCGGCCCTGGGCCAATGAGAAACGGCGCCTCTTCCTCTGGGGGGTGCAGAACGCACCGCCTGGTGAGGGGCGTGGGCTGGACCTCAGCTCTGGTTCACCCCCATCCAGGTGCCACTACACAGGGCGCAACCTGCTCCAAACACATGGCCAGCCCTGCAGAGCATATACCTTTGACCTTTCCTTTGCTTCTCAGCTGAAATGTGTCGGTCTTTCAAATTTCCCTCATTTGGAAGAGTGGGTCAGAAACAGGGACATGGGGCTCGGAGTCAGAATGTGAGAGGCTGGGAGCCGGAGGGCACTCTGTTCTACCTCCCGCACTTTCACACGTGGCTGCCCGCCGGGGTGGCGCTGACCTGAAGCTGGTAGGCCAGGTCGGCCTGCGCGCGGCGCGTGTTGACCTCGATGTCGTAGGCGGCCTTCTTCAGCTCGTAGTCCCTCTGGGCCTTGGCCATGTCGATCTCACTCAGGTACTGAGCAGACACTTTCTCCTGCTTGGCTTTGGCCTCCTGTCCATACACAGACCAGGTGGGGCGTCAGAGCCGGACGGGCAGGCCCCAGGGCGAGGGGCTGCTTCCCACCAGCTCCTCTGCCTCCGCCCCAGCCCTGGCCTCATCTATTTCCTCTCCAGCCCAGTTCCATCAGCCCCCGTCGTGCACTCCCCCCAAGTGCCCAAGTGCCATGGGGACCACAGACCACCCCCATCTCTCTCTCTCTCTCTCACCCGGATCCCAGCATCCCGCTTGGCCTCCGCTTCTCCAATCCGCGCATCCTTTTGGACTTGAGCGGTCCGAGCCTTCCCCAGGGAGTGCAAGTAGTCCTGTGGGGGAGACGGAAACTGGAGTCCTGAAGAGGGAGTAAGAGAGGAGCAGGGGCAGCGAGGGCCACCTGTGCAGGTTTACCTGGTCGTCATGAATGTCCTTCAGGGTGTAGCTGACCACACTGATGCCCATGTTCACCAGGTCTGAGGAGGCCACTTTGAAAACCTGCTCTGAGAACTTCTGCCGGTCCTTATAGATTTCCTAGGAGGAAGGAGGGCGGGCGGAGGAACTTAAGCTCTGGGTCCTCCGGCTCTGGCTCCCACAGCTGGCTCAGCAGGGCCCCCTGCGGACCCCTTTCTGGTGCGCCCTGCCGGCAGGCCCACCTCCACAGTCATGTGGGCCATGATGGCCCTCTGGTGGCCCTCCAGCGTCTCCAGGGCGATGTGGGCGATCTCAGCCTCCGTCTTCCCCAGGAACATCTGGCAGGCGGCCGCCAGCATCTCTTTGTTCTGCCCCTGGATTTTCACCTGCAGGCAGAGGGGGGGCGGGAGGGTGAGGTGCGGGTCCGGAGCAGAGCGGATGAGCCAAGGGCTTGGAGAAGACGCGGCTACAGAGGGGGTGGGGGCGTGGGCCCCGGGAAAGCTCCGAAAGCCGCACCTGGGCGATGCCGGTGACGGAGATGGGGACCCCATGGCGCGTGTAAACCTTCTCACTCTTGACATTGAGGGTCAATGTGTTGAGAGAGATAAAGCTCCGAACACCTGGGCGATGCCGGTGACGGAGATGGGGACCCCATGGCGCGTGTAAACCTTCTCACTCTTGACATTGAGGGTCAATGCAATGT
>NW_006298359.1:447747-447972 GCF_000327345.1 Myotis davidii
CCGCCCCCCTCCCTCCGCCCCCCCTCACTCCGCCCCCCTCAAGGCCGGCTTGGAAATTCCAGGAGTTCAGCGAAGGGAGGGGGTGGAGACTTGGCCTGTGACACATAGCTGCGCTGGTGTGGGAGCTGTGAGTGTGAGCTGTGTGAGCTGTGTGAGCTGTGAGTGTGAGCTGTGAGAGCTGTGAGTGTGAGCTGTGAGTGTGAGCTGTGAGGGCTGGGAGGGTGA
>NW_006298359.1:448030-457733 GCF_000327345.1 Myotis davidii
CGTGAGCTGTGAGAGCTGAGTGTGAGCTGTGAGCTGTGAGTGTGAGCTGTGTGAGCTGTGTGAGCTGTGAGTGAGTGTGAGCTGTGTGTGTGTGCTATGTGTGAGCTGTGTGGGTGAGCTGTGCATGTGAGCTGTGTGTATGCTGTGGATGTGAGCTGTGAGTGTGAGCTGTGCGTATGCTGTGAGTGTGAGCTGTGAGTGTGAGCTGTGAGTGTGAGCTGGGGGGGGGTGAGATCCTGCACTCAGGCACAAGTTTGGACGTGGTGCTGAGGATACCCGTGGGCAGTGTCAAGAGAAGGCTCAGCCCAGTCCCACCTGGGAGGCAGCAGGACACAGTGAGGAGGTCTGGCCACACAGACCCAGCGAAGTCAGGGACCCAGCACACGGGTGCACTCACACCCCTTACATACATATAGAAACACCCCAAACGGAGGTCCTTACAGAAATAGCAAAGCTCGGGAAGAAAAGTGCCCAGCACACACAGACCCCGCCCTGCGGCGGAGCCCGCAGGACACACACACACCAGTTGGGGTGGGGGACATTCCCCTACTTTCCTTCTGGGTTCCTGGCGCTCTAGTCACTAAATGGACGTAAGGCGTTAACAGGGAAAACACATTGAATTGTGTTCGTACCAGAAGGGCCCAGGTCGCCTGAGACTCACAGGTGGGAGGGACTGGGTTCTGTGCCTCCTGAGGAGTGTGTGTGCGTGTGTGTGCGTGCGTGTGTGTGCGTGCGTGTGTGTGTGTGCGCGCGCGCGTGTGTGTGCGTGTGTGTGCGTGTGCACGCGTGTGTGTGGGGCTGGAGCAAGAAGAGGAAATAGAGTCCTGCGGCCCCTCAGACCTGCGTCCCCAGGGCGCCGGCGTGGCCAGGGCAAACCTACCCGGGGTCCAGTCAGCCGGTTCCGGGAGCCGGGGTGGGGACGGGAAAGAGGGCAGGAAACCGGGGAGTCCGCCGCGAGAGGGAGAGGGGCGGGGCAGAAACAGGAGTTACCATGCCGCCGAGCACTTCGTCCTGGTCGTCCGTGAGCACCAGCACCACGTTGGGCCTCCGAGAGCCCGCCGCTCCCAGATTTGCCCCTTGTGTGAATCAGATGACAGAATTCACGCGAACATTTTAAATTGCGAGGCGTCATGCAAAGCGTGTGGTAATGTGGTACCTCACGACGCATCAGCATGTTCTCACAACTGCCTTAGAGACAGCTGCTCATGGACAAGAACGAATACCTCTGACACTGATGGTGCCAGCACCCTGTTAAAGGCAGCACTGAGAGTGCTGAGCTGGTGTCGGGGCGCCTGCTGAGGCCTGGCCTGACTCCTGGGTCCTGAGAATGGACGACAGTGTAAGGGGGACCCACAAAGCTGGTGTCTAGGCATCAGCCCGGCAAGGCCTCCTGGAGAGTGGCAGGTGTGGTGGCCTGGAACTGTGGGTGGAAGAGGACTGTGGGGACGAGAGTGGAGCCAGCCCTGAGCTGGAAGAGTACAGGATGTGTGTGGGGAGCCACAAAGAAAGCAATCCCGGAGGAAGTCCCGAAAAGGAGTGGTGGGAGTCTCAGGGCTGGGAGGGAGCTGGGCAGAGGGCCAGCTTAGCCGTGGCCAGGAACCTGGGTGTGGCCACCTGTGGTGCCTGTGGGGCAGGGGTGATAGAACAGGAGGACAGGTCAGGCTGGGAATGGAGCGGGGTGAGGAGGGGCCCTGGATGAGGAGACACTGAGGCAGGGGCAGGAGCTGGTGAAGGGGTGCAGGGAGCGGGTAACAAGGACTTGAAAGGGGCCATGGCAGAGGGACCAAGAGGAGGGGTGGCTGCAAGGGACATTCTTAGTATGAAGTCACCAGCATTTTAACAGTCAGATGGTCTCACTGGTGTCAGGGAGCATGGACAGTGGGGGTGCTGCCAGCGGAGAAGGAAGGGAGCAGAGCTGACCCCAGGGGGCTGAGGTGCGTGAGCTCAGGTCTTTCCGGCAGATCCCAGGGTGCCGGTGCCTGGGGAGCACACGCCTGGCCCTCCCATTGGAGACGTGTCACACATGTCTTTGCTTCTGCCGTGGAACCCAGCACCCCAGTGCCTTGCACATAGTAGTTGCTCAATAATCTTCATAAATGAACATGAAAATGCAGAACTGTAGATGTGCACACTGGCTGGGCCACCTCAAGCTTCTGAGACATGGAAACCTTCCTTCAAGCTCCACATACAAAACTGATAGCATTTTTAGAAAAGCTGGTGTGTAGTTTCCCCCACGTCCCGCCTGGCTCAGGGCTCAGGATCTGGAAGAGGGCCGCACGCAAATGAAAGAGAAGAGACAAGAGATAATTTGGAAATACTGGGGGGCCAGGCGGGCAGGTCCAACTCAAGGGGAAGGACTTCCACTGGTGCTCAGGCCTCGCCAGCCTTTTATTGGTTTGGGATCCACTCATAGCCCTTAGGCAGGCAGCTTCCAGTAACAGACAGACTAGCCCACCAGCAAGGATTTACATAATAGTAAATGGGGAAGTTGCTTCAGCTGCCACGGTCTGGACCAGTGGGTGCACAGCTCTGACCTTTGCCAGGAAGGTTCGCCGTCACTGGTCTGGACTAGCAGTGGGTGCACAGCCCTGACCATTGCCAGAGCTCAAGGGTCGCCAGCCTTCCGGGATCCTTGTCCACACCTCTCTGCTAGTGAAGACAACGGGTGGCTTCCCATAAGATGGGACAATTCTTACACTGACACCAAACCAGGACACCCGAGGGCATTTCTCAGCCAGGACAAGGGGACAGCCGCACAGCTGGGCCGGAACCGAGGCGCCATGGCTGTGCGCACAGCGGCTTCCTGGGGCTATGGTGACGTGCTTTATGCCCTCTACTGTCTGAACACACGGGACACCTCTGCAAAGACACAGCCTTCCCCACACCTGCCGTCCCCCTGCCGTCAGCCTGACATGTAACCCAGCACAGTGAGCCTGCACACCCCCTAAACCCTCATTCCAGGCAGCCTGCCCACCGCCTCACACCCAGTTCCGTGCATGGCTGCCGACGTGTGGACCGGCCCACATGCTCACAGCTGTAAGCTGGGGGTGGAAGGGGGGGTGTCGTCCCCGATCAGGGGTGCACCCTTGTTTATGATGGAAAGTTTCTCCAGGCCACTAGACAGGGAGGATGTCAGGCTCTGCTGGCCGCTGCCGCCCCGTCTGGAACCAGCTGGGCCTAGTTATTGTCCCGTCCTTCTGGCACAGACAGACCTTTAAGGCCAGAATGGAGCAAAGAGAAGAAGCAAAGAACCCCATTCCCTCTTAACGAATGTCCTCCCCAGTCCCGCTACCCTCAGAGACTCAGGGCTCTGCTCCCCCCACCCCCGCCCTGCACCCCTCCACGCGGGAAGCCAGGGAAAGGCGGGGAGCGAATCATTAAGCCAAGGAGTGGGTTCTGAGGTGAGGCTGAGAGCGGAGGGCTGAGTTAAGGCTGGGAAGGGCCAGGGGCCGAGACCAGCAGCTGGACCAGTTCTCCCGGCCCTAACCTGGGAAAGCAGGCCCCGGGGCCCTGGCATGGCCAGCATCCTGTTCCTGCCGCTCCCAGGTCACCGTGTCCTCCAGTCCTGCTCTGACCTGTTCCGTCGACCTCCCACTCACCTCCTGCTTAGTCCCTGCTGGCTTTCGTCTCACACTCGCCACCGCGGGGCCCTTCCTGCTCCTGGGCTTCTGGCTGCTGTGTGTCCACTGGACTGGGACCTCGGCAGCGCCAGGCCCACGCCTGCCATCTCATCACCGTTCCCCGGTGGTGGCCCCTGCACTAGGCTCTCCCCATCACCCTCTCCTCCTCCCAGGAGCTCCCCCCAAGGGCAGCTGTTTGCACAGCTGTGTCCCTTCAGAAACCCCCACGCTTCCTTTTCAAAGATGAGGTTGTAGGGTGCTCAACCGAAGCTCGGGGTGATGTGTGATCGGGAAGAACCGTGCAGGCAAGGGAAGCAAACCCTGGCCCTCACCCTCCTAAGTCCCTGACATAAGGACACTACGCCCGCTGGTTGCCAGCTCAGGCTGCAACGGGACTCGGCCCAGGGACTCGGGGGTGGGGGGGGGCTGGTCTTTGGAAGCTAAAGCTTCTGAGAGAGAGAGGCAGGGACTGGGGATGGAGCAGGGTCCTGGGGTCACCGAGCGAACACTGACCGCCCCCAGCTGACGCTGGCGTCAGGCGCACTGGCTGGGGGCCTGCTGGTGAGGAGGCGGGTTTGCGGTAGAAGGAGACACGGGTAGCAGAAGGAGCACGTGGTCTCGGAGGCAGAGGGAATGGGTTTGAATTCCAGCCCTGCTGCTTATTAGCTCGCGATGGCGCCAGCCAGCTCACTCTCTGCGGGCGTTTCCTCCACGGAAAAGTGTGCAGCTGGGCCTGAAGGTCGTCGTGAGGGGGAAGGGTAGGAAGGCACTGCTTCTCAGCACGGCACGTGTGGGGCTTCCTCTGTGGTGGCCGTGGCTGTGATCCTGGGAAGAGGGCTGCTTGGGGGCTGATGTGCGCAGCTGCAGCCAGCCCAGGAGGCCCGAGGGGAAGCTGCCTGGCGGGGGGTGAGGTGGTGTTTGTGTGTGTGTGTGTGTGTGTGTGTGTGTGTGTGTAGCATCCTCCCAGAGGAGGGGAAGCTGCCTTGGTGGTGGTGGGGGGGCAGCCTCCTCCAATCTCAGGCCGATTTGCGGTTTTTCTTTCTCTCAGGAGCAGGGACTTTCCTGCATTCTTAGTTCTTGTTCAGACCATGCCTGGCTTTTAAACACCGGCCGGCCCTCACACGCACACCTGCTGGCCAGACCGTTCAGGAGGCGGTGGGGTGGTGAGTTCCTGGCAGCAAGTTAATAAATGACCCCTAAAGGCTTGCTTTAGCCTCAGGGGAGCGGCTCAGGCCATGGGAGTTTCCCTGACGCAGAGAATGGCCGGAGTGCCTGGGGCGCCAGGGCAAGGTCACAGAGCACATGTCCCAAGGTCACAGAACCCGTGTCCTTGCCCGGATGCAGCTCGGCCCAACTCAGCCCGATTCCCTGGGGGCTGCTGAGAGTTGGCAGCTGGGAAGAGGACCCAGCATCCTGTTTTGTGCCGACACTGGCTCCTCCCTCTGGCCTGTCCCCAACTCCGTGAGAGCGGGACTGTCCGTCTGTCCGTCCATACTCCTGCCCGTGTGCTGCTCCGTTTGGTGCCTCGAACAGAGCGTCTCAGCGCAGGCAGCCCGAGGCTGCTGGAGGCTAGACATGGAGGCTCAGTCGTCTGCAGGAAGCAGCCTGCATACCCTGAAGATCGCTCCCATGTCAGCACTGGGGAGAGACTAGTCAAGTCTAATCGTGGGGGGAAGTACAACAAATGAAGTGTTTCCCTGTGGTCGCACGGTTCCCAGCGCCCCGTGCTTCCTGGGTGAGCTGGTCCGTAAAGCCAAGGCCCGGGCTAGAGGCTCCCTAAGGGGCCCCGTGCGAGCGGGTGCTGCCGCCTCTCCACGGTGCTCAACATCAGACGTGCCCCCCTCTTGCTTCCACAGCAGCTGCCAGGCCCCTCCTCCCCCCACGTCCCCGGAGGCCTGTGGGAGCTGGCGGGGGTTCCCGCTGCTGAGTGGGATGGGATTGACCAGCTGCCAGGGGGTGACCTGCCTCAGTTTTCTGGGAAGGAAGATGCCCTGTGTGACTCAGAACCAAGTTAGGAAAAAACAAGCTCACTCGCTGGCTCGCAGGCACCTCCGCCAGCCGGCTGTGACCATGAGCTCATGAAAGAGGAAGCTGGGCGGGCAGCTGGCGCTCCCTCGCTTCTTTCCATGGCCTCATGGCTCCTGGGGTGTCTGGGCCTCCGGACTGGCATGCGGCTCAGGGCCCCGGCGCTTTCATGACACACTCCCTCCCTAGATGCCTGGCCAGTGCTTTCCCGTTGGAAACCCCATGCGGCACAGAAGGGATTGCTCATTAGGGCAGCCCCGGCCCTGGGACCGAACCCCGCATCTCTGAAGACCAGTGGTGCTAACCCCAGAGCCTGAACGAAGGGGCTGTTTGGAAGCCGGGGTTCCCCAGTTCAGGAAAGAGACAGAGGGTCCCGAGGGACTGGGCAGCCTGGCCCCCCAGGGACGGGACCCTGGCTGAGACTGAGCTGACACTAGGCTGCAGAGCAGGCCTCGCAGCAGGCCTTCCCCAGCGCCGTCCTGGCCCCCCTCTCTCCCGACCCCCCTCTCACAAGATGGGGCATCGCTGCTGCTGCTGCTGCTGCGCCCTCTCTCAGGCACCATGTCCTGCTTCCACTCCATCCTCCTGGAAACCCAGCCTGACCCCATGCGCATTAGTCCACCTACTGTGTGCATAAGCCTCTGGAAGCACCCCCAGTGCGGTGTGGCCACGTGACTGTTGACCTCTCTGATGGCCTGGGCTGCACACGCCCTTTGGTGCCCGGGACCTTCTGACAGGCCAAAAGCTATTGAGTTGTCAGCATTTACAGAAAACCGGTAAGAAACATACACAGCCTGTCTCCTCCACCTCCCTGTGGGTTGTGCTCGCCTGTGCGGCTCCCGCCCGCTCACAGGTCGGGGGGCTTGCTGTCGGAGCTTCTTATTGAAGCCGTGCTGTGGGAGCCACCTTCCGCGCCGGGAGCTCCGTCCGTTAGGGGAACCGGCTGGTGAGGAGTTTTGACAAACTCACCACGATCACAGGGGACGTGGCGCTGCACGGAGCGGCCCTCGGCCGGCAGCTCCCGCCCCCACGGCAGCAGTGACCACTGACCGGCTGTGCCGCGTCCTGCCTGTTCTAGAACGTCACGTGGCCGGGCAGCAGGCGGCACTCTGTCGGGGCCTTTGGCTCAGTGTGTCTCTGTGACTCACCCATGTTCTGACCAGCTAGCCGTTCTTTCCTTCTCGTTTCTGAGTAACCTTCCATTGTTTACATGTGACGGGCAGCGGCTGTGGGGCCTGGACCCACAGACCGGGCCCGAGGTGCGTGCCCTGGGCCGGGCTCTCCTCGCCTTTCCCAGGGACGCTGAGGCCCACACCCCGTTGCAGACCTTTATCCAAGCGGCCCCCGAGGAAGACGGCTTCAGACCTGGGCCTTGCGGGCCTTCCCCCGACAGAGGAGCCCCTGACCCTCGGCCTCCCCACGGCCCCTCCTCAGCCAGCCAGACATGGGTGCCCTTGGCCGCTGACCATCTGCAGGCCCAGGGGGGCCGCTGGGGGGACGGGCCCTGCCTCTGGGGTTAGACCGCCTCCCACCCACCTCTGCTCCTGTGAGGCCTGTCCAGAGCAGCCTTTTATTTTTGCTCTTACTTATTTATACATTTTCAACAGTGGTTTCGGAGAGAGGAGAGGAAGGGAGAGGGAGAGAGAGATAGAAATATCAATGAGAGAGAATCAGTGATCCGCTGCCTCCTGCACACCCCCCACCGGGGATCGAGCCCGAAACCCAGGCATGTGCCCTGACCAGGATGTGCCCTGACCTCTTGGTGCCTGGGACGACGCCCCACCCCTGAGCCACACTCCCGGCTCAGAGCAGCCCAGGTCCCGTGTGCCATTCCTTGCTCAGAGCCCGCAGCGGCCCCAGCCTCGCTCAGTGGCTGCCAAGTCCTCCCAGGATCAGCGTGGACAATCCTGCCAGGACATCATCTGGGCTCTGCCAGAGATGGCACTGAATCTGCGGATCAGGCCAGGAGTGTTTCCATGGTAACAATAAGGCCTTCCAATCCATAAACATGGTGCCTTTCTGTTTGTGTAGATCGCCTTCAGCTGCAGTGATGTGTTGCAGTTTTCAGAATATAAGTTTTGCATTTTTGTTACATTTGTTCCTAAGTATTTTATTCTTTTGATGTTATTTGAGTGGAATTTTGTTAATTTTATCTTCTGATTGTTCATTGATAGTGTGCAGACATATAGTTGATTTTTGTATAGCGGAGCTCGCTGAGCTTTTTATTAAATCTGATCTTTTGGTGGAAGAAGTAAATATTTTACAGTTGACTTATTCACTCACATCGATGGACAATTGTGTGTTTTCTCTGGTTTTTGACTATTATGAATAAAGCTGCTGTGATTGTTCATATACAACCTTTTGTGGACACGTGTTCTGTTTCTGGAGGACATCTCGGGTCGGGTATTCAGTACAAGTCTAACTTTCAGGAGGTGCCCACACTCGCCTCAGGGCCCCGCACACAGCACAGTGCTCCTGCTGCAGGCGCCGCGCCACCGCCCTCTCAGCGCGTCCTTTCCGAGGACGGAACTCGCTGCCTGCAGCTCCTCGGGCACAGGGCGGGCGGGGAGCAGGCACCTCTGGGCAGGTGTGTCTGCTGCGTGGTGCCCAGGCCCGGGCACAGTGGGGGCTCACTCCAGCCCACACTGCCAGGCTCATGCCGTCCTGGCGGCAGTGATGCTCTGTGGGCACCGCTCGCTGCGCCTTCACAAAGCCCGGCTGCCCTCACTGCCCGTGTCGTCACCGTCCAGGTGGGGAAATGAGAGGTTTGCTGAGGCGCTCACTTCTCAAGACGGGAGTGAGACGAGGACCCTGGTCTGCTCCGCTCCAAAGCCCAGCGCGCACTCCTGGGCACCCGGTCACTGCCGGGCGTAATTCCTCACTTCACGGCGAGCGTCGCGAGGAGGGTCTGTATGTCACTGTCTTCCAGGCAGAGGCTTACACAGCGGGGCGGGCAGGGCGGGAGTGGGCATCCAGGGCCTGGCTGCCACCCTCCGTGCTCCCGCCTCCAGCAGCCTCCTTATCGCTCGGCTCACGGCCCCGCTCTTGGGTCACTGCGGCGACGTTGGGTCCTGGCGTGTCTCACTTTCCCACGGAATGGCCGTGCACACTCTCCTCAGGACCGCCTCACCCGGGCAGCCCGGGGCCGTCACCTGGGAAGTCCTCTGCTCAGGCCAGGGCCTCCCCCAGCAGGCGAAGCCAGGCGGCCAGGCCGAGCCCGGCGAGCTGGGCCTGAGAAACCTCCTCCCGCTGCTTTTCTCAGGACATGACGCGGCCAGAGACACGGTACGGCCTTGAGCTCATGTCCAAGGGCCACGTGTTTCCCCAGCGGGGAGGCCCTCAGAGGAGCGGCTGACCTCGCACCCCGGCCCGGCTCAGTGACCGCTCTGCACGGAGCAGGCGCTCCGTCGTCTGAGTGATGAACGGAGACCCAGCTTCTCTTTCTTTTTAAAAAAATATGTTTTCATTGATTTCAGAGAGAGGAAGGGAGAGGGGGAGACAGAAACATCAATGAGAGAATTATTGATCAGCTGCCTCCTGCATGCCCCCTACTGGGGGTCAAGCCTGCAGCCCTGACCAGGAATCGAACTGTGACCTGGTTCATAGGTCCACGCTCAACCCCTGAGCCACGCTGGCCGGGCATACGTGGCTATTTAATTTTCATGAGTTAAAATGTAATAAAACTTAAAATTCCATTTCTCATTTGCATCAGCCACATGTAAGTGCAGCACAGCCCCCAGTGGCTGGAGGTTTCCATATTAGGAAGTTCCACCGGCCAGCGCTGGGCCCGTGACGGCGCCGGGAGCGGGCGAAGGCTGCGTGGGGAGAGCACTGCTGTGGGCTGGTGGCTTAAAGCTGCCTCGTCCTGCGGGAGACTGAGGTCAGTCCCCTCTCGTTGCCCAGCCACACGCGCGATTCCGGGCCCCGTCTTTGGAACCTGTCATTGGGAAGGGGCAGCATGCTTCCGATCACATCCATGACCCATGCTCTGCGAGAAGGCAGCGGGCGGTTGAGGGGGAGCTGAGGCCCTGCGTCCGGGCACCGGCCACGCGGAGTCA
>NW_006298359.1:457864-458953 GCF_000327345.1 Myotis davidii
TTTTTAAAAGAAAAATAAGTTTAATTTTTAAAATTTGTGACATTACATACAGTGGTTTAAGAATGCGTGTTGAGAAAACTCAATAGTATTATAATTGAAATCTAGAGCATATGTTTTCTTTTACATTTTTAAAAGAAAAATTATTTCAATGTACATAAAACAACTTTACCACGTCAAATACCTCCTGGCAAATATCACCTACGGCACCCTTCCCGGCATCTAAACATTCCTAGTTAAGACTCCAAAATGGCACTGAGTCTTCATATTCATCTTATTTTTTAGAAAAGTCAATTTACATTTGATCTCTTCAGTGACATTATATTCTCTTTAAAGGCTAGATACAGAAAGAGCAGGCATCAGTAAGGTTTAGTAATTAGACTGATCAATGGAAACCTCTCTGAGAATAATGCCACAGATACTCTACGTAAATTCGCAAAGTTCTGCTAAGGCTGTACAGGTTAGATAGAGGACAACATCCCAAATTCCCCACGGAGTGTATGTAATCACATTCATTTTAGTGCCACCTGACTATGCTCTTCTGTATGTACAGCTGAGAGATCCCGCCAGGAAAGAAAGGAGAGGAGTGTATTCCCACTGGTCGTCGTATCATAGTTACAGGTGAAATATTACCTATAATTTTTACAGAAGTGCGATTCTGTAATGGCATCATGACAATAACTCTCATGTTTTGGCGGGAATTCATGATGACTGTGGGTACTGTTCTCTATCTATTTACTCTGAAACACAGTAGTTTCAAATAAGAACTATTCATTATTACAGCCCATATGTCTGTAGGCTTGACTAGGGGTCATCTTCTGTCCAGTGGCCGGGCTGGGAGGTCCTGTGGGTCCTGACTGTTTTGTCCATGTCTGTGGCTCAGGTGGGTGAATGTGCTGGAAGCGGGACAGCTCTGCTTCTTGTCTCATCTTCCTGGGACCACTGCCTTACTCTGGGCAAGTTCTCTTCATGGCAGTACCAGAGGCCCAGCAAAGTACGCAGAAATATACACATATTTTTATTTTTTAAATTTTGTTTTATTGCTTAAAGCATTACAAAGAGTATTACATATGTCCCCCCCCCCCCGACATT
>NW_006298359.1:479137-479632 GCF_000327345.1 Myotis davidii
ATTCCCCCGGCCTACCCTACTCCCCAGTGTCTTGTGCCCATTGGTTATGCTTATATACATGTATACAAGTCCTTCGGTTGATCTCTTACCAACCCCCCCATCCCCGCCCCTCCCGTGCTGGTGGCTTTTAATGAGAGGTTGTGAGCTCATACTCTCCAGAAGGTAAGGCGCGGCCCAGAGCCATTTCCTGGGCTTTGACATCGCAGCCTCCAGTCCCTCCTCTCCTGTAAATGCCCACTAAGAGGCCTTAGTGTTTTCTCTTTGGTCCTCCACCCAAATGGTCAACATACCAAACAAACGGACAAGAAAAAACCCAAGACTCCCACGCATTTCATGGTGATTCTAGAAACAGAGAAACTCCAGATGCGAAAGGTTTGCGTTGCCTCTAACACCCGTGCAGTGAGCACCCTGCTGACACTGGGGCTCAGCCGGCTCCCTGGCCGCGGCCTGCAGGGGCCCGAGAGCCCCAGCGCCCTGCCCACAGGCGCCTGTGCT
>NW_006298359.1:479792-485516 GCF_000327345.1 Myotis davidii
TGGATTCGATTCCGGCTTAGGGCACCTGCCCAGGTTGTGAGCTTGATCCCCAGTGTGAGGTGTGCAGGAGGCAGCCAATCAATGATTCTCATCATCGATGTTTCTATTTCTCTCTCCCTCTCCCTTCTTCTCTGAAATCAATACAAATATATTTAAATAATATTTCTTTTTTTAAAAAAATATATTTTATTGGTTTTTTACAGAGAGGAAGGGAGAGAGATAGAGAGTTAGAAACATCGATGAGAGAGAGACATCGATCAGCTGCCTCCTGCACACCCCCCACTGGGGATGTGCCCGCAACCCAGGTACATGCCCTTGACCGGAATCGAACCTGGGACCCTTCAGTCCGCAGGCTGATGCTCTATCCACTGAGCCAAACCGGTTTCGGCTTAAATAATATTTCTAAAGCCTCTATCTTCCTTCTTAGGATTTGGATTTCTTTGGTTTCAAACAACAGGAACTGATTTAAACAGAAATGTAATTTAAACAGAGAAGTGTGCTGTTGGGAGGACATTGGTTACTCACAGAATCTAAGGAAGACTAGAGAACCGGCTCAGGCAACAAGGCACCAAGGACCCAGGGCGTTTGGCGGCAAGAACAGGTCTTACTCTTGCTATCTGCTGATGAGAATGAGTGACAGCTAGTTTTCCCTCCCTCCCACTCATGTCCACCACCCTCCCTCCCTCTCATATCCATCACTCTCCCTTCCTCTCATGTCCACCACCCTCCCTCCCTCTCATATCCATCACTCTCCCTTCCTCTCATGTCCACCACCCTCCCTCCCTCTCATATCCATCACTCTCCCTTCCTCTCATGTCCACCACCCTCCCTCCCTCTCATATCCATCACTCTCCCTTCCTCTCATGTCCACCACCCTCCCTCCCTCTCATATCCATCACTCTCCCTTCCTCTCATGTCCACCACCCTCCCTCCCTCTCATATCCATCACTCTCCCTTCCTCTCATGTCCACCACCCTCCCTCCCTCTCATATCCATCACTCTCCCTTCCTCTCATGTCCACCACCCTCCCTCCCTCTCATATCCATCACTCTCCCTTCCTCTCATGTCCACCACCCTCCCTCCCTCTCATATCCATCACTCTCCCTTCCTCTCATGTCCACCACCCTCCCTCCCTCTCATATCCATCACTCTCCCTTCCTCTCATGTCCACCACCCTCCCTCCCTCTCATATCCATCACTCTCCCTTCCTCTCATGTCCACCACCCTCCCTCCCTCTCATATCCATCACTCTCCCTTCCTCTCATGTCCACCACCCTCCCTCCCTCTCATATCCATCACTCTCCCTTCCTCTCATGTCCACCACCCTCCCTCCCTCTCATATCCATCACTCTCCCTTCCTCTCATGTCCACCACCCTCCCTCCCTCTCATATCCATCACTCTCCCTTCCTCTCATGTCCACCACCCTCCCTCCCTCTCATATCCATCACTCTCCCTTCCTCTCATGTCCACCACCCTCCCTCCCTCTCATATCCATCACTCTCCCTTCCTCTCATGTCCACCACCCTCCCTCCCTCTCATATCCATCACTCTCCCTTCCTCTCATGTCCACCACCCTCCCTCCCTCTCATATCCATCACTCTCCCTTCCTCTCATGTCCACCACCCTCCCTCCCTCTCATATCCATCACTCTCCCTTCCTCTCATGTCCACCACCCTCCCTCCCTCTCATATCCATCACTCTCCCTTCCTCTCATGTCCACCACCCTCCCTCCCTCTCATATCCATCACTCTCCCTTCCTCTCATGTCCACCACCCTCCCTCCCTCTCATATCCATCACTCTCCCTTCCTCTCATGTCCACCACCCTCCCTCCCTCTCATATCCATCACTCTCCCTTCCTCTCATGTCCACCACCCTCCCTCCCTCTCATATCCATCACTCTCCCTTCCTCTCATGTCCACCACCCTCCCTCCCTCTCATATCCATCACTCTCCCTTCCTCTCATGTCCACCACCCTCCCTCCCTCTCATATCCATCACTCTCCCTTCCTCTCATGTCCACCACCCTCCCTCCCTCTCATATCCATCACTCTCCCTTCCTCTCATGTCCACCACCCTCCCTCCCTCTCATATCCATCACTCTCCCTTCCTCTCATGTCCACCACCCTCCCTCCCTCTCATATCCATCACTCTCCCTTCCTCTCATGTCCACCACCCTCCCTCCCTCTCATATCCATCACTCTCCCTTCCTCTCATGTCCACCACCCTCCCTCCCTCTCATATCCATCACTCTCCCTTCCTCTCATGTCCACCACCCTCCCTCCCTCTCATATCCATCACTCTCCCTTCCTCTCATGTCCACCACCCTCCCTCCCTCTCATATCCATCACTCTCCCTTCCTCTCATGTCCACCACCCTCCCTCCCTCTCATATCCATCACTCTCCCTTCCTCTCATGTCCACCACCCTCCCTCCCTCTCATATCCATCACTCTCCCTTCCTCTCATGTCCACCACCCTCCCTCCCTCTCATATCCATCACTCTCCCTTCCTCTCATGTCCACCACCCTCCCTCCCTCTCATATCCATCACTCTCCCTTCCTCTCATGTCCACCACCCTCCCTCCCTCTCATATCCATCACTCTCCCTTCCTCTCATGTCCACCACCCTCCCTCCCTCTCATATCCATCACTCTCCCTTCCTCTCATGTCCACCACCCTCCCTCCCTCTCATATCCATCACTCTCCCTTCCTCTCATGTCCACCACCCTCCCTCCCTCTCATATCCATCACTCTCCCTTCCTCTCATGTCCACCACCCTCCCTCCCTCTCATATCCATCACTCTCCCTTCCTCTCATGTCCACCACCCTCCCTCCCTCTCATATCCATCACTCTCCCTTCCTCTCATGTCCACCACCCTCCCTCCCTCTCATATCCATCACTCTCCCTTCCTCTCATGTCCACCACCCTCCCTCCCTCTCATATCCATCACTCTCCCTTCCTCTCATGTCCACCACCCTCCCTCCCTCTCATATCCATCACTCTCCCTTCCTCTCATGTCCACCACCCTCCCTCCCTCTCATATCCATCACTCTCCCTTCCTCTCATGTCCACCACCCTCCCTCCCTCTCATATCCATCACTCTCCCTTCCTCTCATGTCCACCACCCTCCCTCCCTCTCATATCCATCACTCTCCCTTCCTCTCATGTCCACCACCCTCCCTCCCTCTCATATCCATCACTCTCCCTTCCTCTCATGTCCACCACCCTCCCTCCCTCTCATATCCATCACTCTCCCTTCCTCTCATGTCCACCACCCTCCCTCCCTCTCATATCCATCACTCTCCCTTCCTCTCATGTCCACCACCCTCCCTCCCTCTCATATCCATCACTCTCCCTTCCTCTCATGTCCACCACCCTCCCTCCCTCTCATATCCATCACTCTCCCTTCCTCTCATGTCCACCACCCTCCCTCCCTCTCATATCCATCACTCTCCCTTCCTCTCATGTCCACCACCCTCCCTCCCTCTCATATCCATCACTCTCCCTTCCTCTCATGTCCACCACCCTCCCTCCCTCTCATATCCATCACTCTCCCTTCCTCTCATGTCCACCACCCTCCCTCCCTCTCATATCCATCACTCTCCCTTCCTCTCATGTCCACCACCCTCCCTCCCTCTCATATCCATCACTCTCCCTTCCTCTCATGTCCACCACCCTCCCTCCCTCTCATATCCATCACTCTCCCTTCCTCTCATGTCCACCACCCTCCCTCCCTCTCATATCCATCACTCTCCCTTCCTCTCATGTCCACCACCCTCCCTCCCTCTCATATCCATCACTCTCCCTTCCTCTCATGTCCACCACCCTCCCTCCCTCTCATATCCATCACTCTCCCTTCCTCTCATGTCCACCACCCTCCCTCCCTCTCATATCCATCACTCTCCCTTCCTCTCATGTCCACCACCCTCCCTCCCTCTCATGTCCATCGCCCTCCCTCCCTCTCATGTCCATCACCCTCCCTCCTACTCATGTCCACCACCCTCCCTCCCTCTCATATCCATCACTCTCCCTCCCTCTCATGTCCATCACCCTCCCTCCCTCTCATGTCCATCACCCTCCCTCAGCAGAAACTCACCAGTCTAGGTCCGTGGGGCCAGGGGAAGAGAGGACACCGGACCCGACAGCCCATCAGGACTGCCTCTCTCTGTAGTCCCGGGCTGTCCCCACAGAGGAGGCAGTGGCAGCTGGATGCCGAGCCCAGAGGAGATCGCTGAGACCCCATTCTCTCCTCCTGACCGCCATCTGTCACTTCCCCGTTATCTCAAGTACGAGTGACAAATGCACCTTCCCAGGTGGTAGGAGAGATAGGAGAATAAATCCATCTGCATGAGCATTTCCCCAAAGGGAGGGAAGTTTGGCCCCCCCTCAGCATTCGGTGAAAGGTTATGGAAGATGATGTGGTTGAGCGATGACCTATGGACCAGGAGGTCATGGTTTGATTCTGGTCGCTGGGGTGTGAGCTGGATCCCCAGTAGGGGGCATGCAGGAGGCAGCAGATCCATGATTCTCTGTGGGATCACTGGTGTTTCTTTCTCTCCCTCTCCCTCTCCCTCTCCCTCTGAAATGAATATACATACATATGAGAAACAGGAGGCGTTGCACTTTGGGTAGGGAGCTACACCTCAGAGGCTTTTGGGAACATCCCACCTGGCCCTGGCCTGCTGGGCCGCGGGAGCAGCGACAGTGCGGTGCTGGTGAGGGGCGTGGCACCAGGAGGTGGAGGTAAATCTGAGAGGCCTTGGACGGCTGCCCTGAAGGGAAGGTGCAGGTGTGAGCGGGGCGTGGAGCGAGGCAGGACCAGGATGGGGTGGGGCCCAAGCACCTGGGAGTGTCTGAAGCCAGGTCACCCGGGAGTTGTCTCTGGGGTTGATGGGGCGGAGAAGGCGTGCGGCCAGCAGGATGGCAAAGGGGAGAAGCCAAGCCAGGGTGTGGGAATGCGGCTGAGCGCTCGGCGCCACGGGCAGAGGCAGTGTCTGCGGCCGCACCAGGCGGGCGTTGGTGGACGTCTGTCCAGAGTGTGAGTCGGGACGGCGTAGCTCCCACGGGTCCAGGCAATTCTCCAGGGACGAGGGCAGCTGCGAGCCGGCGCAGCCGTCCCAGCGGGTCGCTGTAGGGCGTGTGGATTTGGCACATAACCGGCGGGGGTTCGGGAGGGAGAGGAGAGCAGCTCTGCGGTGCCCAGGGGAGGCGCCCTCAGTGGTTGCCCAGGGGCCGGTGGTGGGAGAGGCGGGACCAGGAGTCACGCACAGGAGAGGCGCATGGGGAGGCCTGTTCTGTGCCATGGATCTCACGTGAGAGCAGAAGGCGGGAAGCAGCGGGGGTGGTGGGTGGGGGGTGAGTGTGGAGAAAAGGCTGAGGTGCTGTTGCTTGTCTGTCTGTCGGGAGGTCTGGTGCCTTGGAGGGTTTCGGGGTGCGGCTCCACACCTCCTGCCAGTCCTTTCCGACCAGCCCCCCTCCTCCAGGCGCTGTCCGCATCCCTGATGCTGCTCAGTCCTGCTTGTGCTCAAGCTGCTGTGTCCAGGTTGCCTGATGCTGCCTCAGGGACCCCCCAAGACTGAGGGCAGGAAGCGCCTTCCGCTCTGAGCCAGCTCCTGTGGCTCAGGAATTTGGAGGGAGCCCGTGGGCTCGCTGCCCAGGGGGGCGGCTGCGAGACTCAGAACGGGCTGGGCTGTCTGCAGGCTGCTTCCCGCCCCGGGCAGGGCGC
>NW_006298359.1:485562-486879 GCF_000327345.1 Myotis davidii
GTGGGGCTGCTCTGCCAGGGCCGCGCCGCTTTCCTGTGATCTGCGTTCTGGTCCACAATCCCCGCCGGGCACAGCGCCCCCAATTCACGGGACGGAACAGGACCCCACCCTGGGGTGTCAGTCACCCAACCGAGAGTGTGTGAGGGGCACTGCTTCTTGGAAACGCACCTGCCACTCTCTCCATTTGCTTCTTCCAGTGGCCGCCCGATCCGGCCGTCAGCGGGCACATCCCTGAGGGGCTTCCTGGGCGCAGGGTCCCGCTGGGTCGCGGCTCAGCCACAGGCCCGCGGCAGACACTGGCAGGAAGAGCTCCGAAGCCCAGCACGGCTCACCGTCCGCCATCGGGTCCCACAGCAGCTCGTGGGCCATTTCTCAGTTGACGACACGCGGCCTAGAGGGCAGGCGGCTGCACAGGACCTGCCAGCAGGAGCGCAGCTGTGATGGGAGCCCAGGTCTCCTGGCCTGGGGCTGCGTTTAAAAGAACCAGATGCCTCCAAGCAGCAAAGGAATCCCTCCCAGCTGGGCTGCCCCCCATTCTCCCAGCAAGCAGCCCAGGCCTCCCCCGGCCACTGACTGTCCTGCATTCAGCACAGACTCCACTGGAGAGTTTTTCATGATTTGCCTTTTCCTGTGGGAACAGGCAAGGGCCAGGCCGGAGCCGCACTCATTCAGCCTCCGGCTGGAGGAGGGGCTCAGGGGGAGCAATCAGTGACCCGGGAGGAGGGGGACCCCCAGGGGGCTGGTCCGGGCGGAGGGGAGAGGAGAGCCGACTTCCACCCACTTTCCCACTCCCAGCCCAGCCCCAGTCCCGGGAGGGCCTGGCCAGTGCAGGCATGGGTGGCAGCAGATGTCAGAGCCTGATCGGGCCTGTTTTCCAAGCGCTGCCTGCGTCCTGCCACCCGCCCACCCAGCTCTGCCGCCGGCCGGCCTCCCTCAGGGACGGCATCAGGAGGGACCGTCCCAAACCCGCTTCCCTTCCAGTGGGGCAGGCGGCGGCTAACCACCCCAGGAATCGCTCATGCTTACGTCAGATCCTTCTGGAGTGAGCCCCCTGACACCCATTCTCCCCACATCCTTTACTATTTTGTGTAAACCAACGATGTTGTTTTCCCTCTCTGATGAGTAAAATAATAGATGTTTGTGGAAAATGTATAAAATTCAAACTGTATACAAAAGAAGACGAAAAGCTCCCATGATTCCACAGCCCAAACAGCCAGCATTGCTACCTGGTGGGTTTCCTCTGCTTCAGGCCGCCACACACTCATTTTCCTTCTGCCTGAAAGCACTGCCCCTCATCCCCTCCCCTCCCCCTCATCC
>NW_006298359.1:487108-488771 GCF_000327345.1 Myotis davidii
CCCCCCATCCCTCCTTCCCTCCCTGCCTCCCTGCCTCTACAGGGTTCCTCCTCTCCCTGAAATGTCCAGATCTCCCGTGACTGACCCCGTCACCTCTGCCTGCCCCGCTCCTGGTTACTCTGTCAGGAAACACCGTCTGGCT
The DNA here is from genome assembly GCF_000327345.1 of Myotis davidii. Taxonomy (NCBI): domain Eukaryota; kingdom Metazoa; phylum Chordata; class Mammalia; order Chiroptera; family Vespertilionidae; genus Myotis; species Myotis davidii. Next base: position 487,251 of record NW_006298359.1, read on the forward strand.
TTGGAACAAGCAAATAGGGTTTTGCCTTCTTTGGCTCCAAGGCCTCTAAGAACCACAGGCCGTCTTGGCCTCATTTGAACCACTTGCTCTCTTGAGAACAGAGACCTGAGGAGAACCAGTCCCAGGAATGGGGCACAGCTCAGACGGGCGCGGCTCCTGCCCCTGCCCCGGCCTCCCATGTGTCAGCTCAGGGAGCCCTCACTGCTGGGGCGGCTCCCCTCCTCCGCCAGCACCAGGCTTGTACTTTGGGTGGCACCAAGCAGGTCAAACTCGAGGCCTGCGGGCCCCATGAGGCCCGCAATGAATATCTTTGGGGCCCAGCCAATAAAACGGTATGTAAGAAACATTTTAATAACAATTTTGGAACTTAATTTTTACAATATCCTGTTATACATAATACTATATAATAAAAGGCTAACATGCAAGTGGACTGAACAGCAGAACAACCGGTCGCTATCACAGGCGCTGACCACCAGAGGGCAGATGCTCAACGTGGGCACTGCCCCCTGGTGGTCAGTGTGCTCCCAGCCAGAAGCTGGGCTTGGTAGCAGCACTAAGGATATCCCCCGGATCCAGGGCTGTGAGAGAGTGCATGCAGGGCTGAGGGACACCACCCCCCCCACCGACCCAGTGCATGAATGTCGTGCACTGGGCCTCTAGTTATTAATAACGAGCTACACGTTTGCTAATGACTCATGACTATAATCATGTTGCATTTATTTCCCTATGTGCCTTACACGCAGGTGCACCATTTCTCTCCACTGACCCTAGCAGCAAGTATTTAGCAGCCAATCACCACGTCATTAGTCTTGTTTGGTGTGTGCAACAGGAAATACTTTGCTTTCGGAGAAGAAGAAAAATAGATTTACTTGTGTGACACTTATTAATTTGTGCCATTATTCACTGTCTGGTAAGTTAATGTTCAAGAAAAAATTAATTTTTATTAAAATGTTCTATTATTTTATATTAATGATGATTTATTTATTTCAGCCCTTTGTTTTTTAAAAAATATATTTTATTGATTTTTTTACAGAGAGGAAGGGAGAGGGATAGAGAGTTAGAAACATGGATCAGCTGCCTCCTACACACCCGCTCCTGGGGTTGCGCCTGCAACCAAGGTACATGCCCTTGACCGGAATCGAACCCGGGACCCTTCAGTCTGCAGGCTGACGCTCTATCCACTGAGCCAAACTGGTCAGGGTTAGTTCAGCCCTTTTATTCACATGTCTCGATCGAAATAAACCTCCATGTCTATTAAAAGTGAAGCTTTTGTTCTTTTGCGACCACATACACTTAAACCTTGTTAATTGGCCCGCGCTAGCCTTAGAGTTTGACACGGTTGGTTTGCACTTTCAAGTCCCAGTTTAAATGTGGGCTCCAGGGCGGGCCTCCCCTCCCCGTACTGGGTGGGGTCCTCCAGCTGCAGTTCCTGGAGGCCTGCGCTCCCGCTCCCCTCCCTCCAGCTTCCTGGTCCAGAGCCGGCAGAGCCCGCAGCGCCCTCCGGCCAGCAGTGCCCGCGCC
>NW_006298359.1:488825-493733 GCF_000327345.1 Myotis davidii
CAGCTTCGCCTGCAGCTAGCCTTGGCCTGGGTTATCCTCAGGTCGTTCCTTAGGGAGGATGTGCGTTTTGCTGTCTAAAAGGACCGACATTTCTCAGAAGGAATCTGTCTGGTCCACTCCGCACACCCTGGGCTCTGGCTGAGAAACACCTCCCCAGGGGCACTCGACCGCAGGCCTTCTAACAAGGACATGTGACGTAGCAGGTCAGTTTATTATGCACGTAGGCCAGGGGTGGGCAAACTTTTTTACTCCAGGGCCACAATGGGTTCTTAAACTGGACCGGAGGGCCGGAACAAAAGCATGGATGGAGTGTTTGTGTGAACTAATATAAATTCAAAGTAAACATCATTACATAAAAGGATACGGTCTTTTTTATTTTTAGTTTTATCTAGGCAAGCCTGGGCTTTGAGAGATCTGGGCATCTGGTTTGAGAGGGGAGGGTGTGAGGGCAGCAGCGGAGCCCTTGGTTGACTCTTGGGCCTCTGGGGACTGAGGAAAAGAGGGGGTGCAGTTTCTCCAGGGTGTGGAGGTCTGGCCCCCCCAGAGCGGCCCCTGTGGCGGGACTGGCTGCGAGGCCGTAGAACCTGCTCTTCGCAGGGCATTGCTTCTGGAGCCAGGTGACCTCAGGCCCAGGCAAGGCTGCAGAGAAGCCAGCCTCACAGGTGCGGGTGCGTATAGACCTGTGATTTTCCTAAGTGCATAACTACTTTGATGTTCTCTCTCCGTCTCCTCCTCCTCCTTAAATGCCAAATTATTTTCAAGGTGTTTTTCCCTCTCTCCCGGCTCATCAGATGCCTGGCCCCGTCAGCTGAGCGGCCTGACTTAAAATGGAGCCCCTGGCCTGGACGAGGAGCCGGGCGGTGCCGACACCGTGGTCTGAGGAGCCGGCCCTCCTGTTTCCTGCTGTGACTCAAGAGGACAGTCGGAAAGCGTCAGCATGAACCAGTCAGGGCTGAAGCCAGAGTTGACATGAGTGTGAGCCCACAGGGACGCAGGACACAGGGACCCAGTCTGTCAGACCCGTTACACACCAATGTTTCTTTTTTATTTTTATTGATTTCAGAGAGGAAGGGCGAGGGAGAGAGAAATAGAAACATCAGTGATGAGAGAGAATCATGGATCGGCTGCCTCCTGCACATCCCCTACTGGGGATTGAGCCCCAAACCGAGGCCTGTGCCCTGACTGGGAATTGAACCCTGACCTACTGGTTCATAGGTTGACGCTCAACCACTGAGCCACCCAGCCGGGCCGCACCAACGTTTCTGGGTAGACAGAGAAGGAGCTAGTAACAACGGTGGCTTCTGGGGGGTTGAACTGAAAACCCAACACCAATGAGCAGGAGCTATTTTATAATAAAAACGGACTTCAAAATGGAAATGACAGCAACAGCAAACTCATCAGGTTGATGATATCTTCCAATCCAAAGTCTATATAGGGCAGCTGGAGACCCTTCCGGGGGGAGAGCCGGGACCCAGCTGGACTGTGAGCGCCGTGCGCCGTCCAGCTGTGGCGCATCCGCTGGGCTGAGAGCCGAGGCGGGTGAGGCCAGGCTGGGAGGGGTGCCAAGGCCCCCGGGCGGGCGGGGCCAGCGCCTGTCTTCACTCATCAGGGACCACCCGCCTTGTCTGAGTCCCAGGCCCAAGGGCATGGGAGGAAGAGAGCCACTGGGCTCCTCGGCCCACCTGGGGTCTAAGGGAGCCGATGTGTGGGTCGCACCGTCCCAGCAGGAGAGCGAGGGGACCGGTGAACCCCAGGCCAGGCCGGCGGGTCAGGGTGCAGGAAGGCGCCGGCCCTCTCCAGGGCACCTCTTCCTGGAGCACCTCCTCTCAGGGTCTCCTCCCTGCCATTTGAGGAGCCAGGTTTCATTTTAATGTAAGACTTTTCTTAGTTAAAAACGTCATTTAAAAAATTAACAGTGCCCTGGCTTGCATGGCTGAGTGGTTAGAGCATCGACCTGCACACCAAAGGGTCTCGGTTTGATTCCTGTCAAACACACGTACCTGGGTTGCAGGTTTGATCCCCGGCCGGTCGGGGCCCTGAGGGAGGCAAGCCGTCGATGTGTCTCTCTCACACTGCTGTTTCTCTCTCTCCCTCCCCCTCCTTTCTACTCTCTCTGAAAATCAATGGAAAAAATATCCTTGGGTAAGGATTTAAAAACACTAACACAGAGTGACCTTGGCTTTTCAGTGAGTTCTACGTCACAGCTAGCACTGTAACACTCAGTGACCCCCGCACGTCAGGACAGAGCCCTCCCCCTCCGCCGCCGCCCGCGGCCGAGGGGCTCTGATTCAGTCTCCATCACCGCAGTTTGATGCTTCACACAAACAGTTCAGCCTGTAATCTTTTGAGACCAGATTTTTCCACTCAGCTAAATGCCTTTGAGGTTCATCCAAATTGTTACCTGCACCGACAATTTGTGTTTTTTTTGTACTGGATAGTATTCCATAGTATGGAAACTGAGTCACCCTTTCCAACACAGTTTTGAGACGTGACGACTGAAGCTATAACATTTAGTGTACACATTTCTGTATGAACACATTTTGTTCCGCTCTGGCGGTTGTTGGGGTAGATGGTAGGTGTGCTAATTTGATAAGAAATTGCTAAACCATGTTCCAGCGCATGCCTGCGCCCAGCAGTGACGCGTGGTCTGCCCGCGCCCGCATGGCCGCCCGCCCGCATGGCCGCCCGCCCGCAGGGCCGCAGAGCTGTTTGCTGTAGCGGCACTTTATCCTGGTTTCAACGTGCGTGTCCCTGGTGGCCAAAGGCTGAGCAGCTTTTGTGTGCCCATTTGCCTGCCTATGTCCTCTTTGGTGAAGCGGCTTTTCAAGTCGTTGGCCTGTTAGTAAGGGGAGGTGTCTGTTTTCTTGCTGTTGAGTTCTGGAAGTTCTTTATAGGTTCTGATACACGTCCTGTGTCAGACAGGTGGTACGTTCTTCCACTCGCTACCTTGTCCTTTCAGTCTCTCAGCAGGAGCTTTGGCACAGCAAATACTTTTTATTTTGATGAAGACTATTTTCATTACATATTTTTCTTGAGATATAACTGACATGCGGCAAGTGTACCAATCTTTTTTTTTAAATATGTTTTATTGATTTTTTACAGAGAGGAAGGGAGAGGGATAGAGAGTTAGAAACATCGATGAGAGAGAAACATCGATCAGCTGCCTCCTGCACACTCCCTACTGGGGATGTGCCAGCAACCCAGGTACGTGCCCTTGACTGGAATCGAACCCGGGACCCTTCAGTCCGCAGGCCGACGCTCTATCCACTGAGCCAAACCGGTCAGGGCAAGTGTACCAGTCTTAACGGACAGCTCACCCAGCAGGTTCCCCTGAGCCCGTTCCCACCCGAAGCCAGTGCTGTGCTGGCTTCTCCCGCCGCAGATTAGCTTGGCCGACACGTTTCTAAGGACTGCGCTCCGCGCTCTGTGACGACTGGATTTTGTCTTGGAAACTGGAAGTCCCGGAAGCCCCTGCCCCGGGAGAGCCCGTGACCCTCCCAGCGACCAGGCTGCCCTGCCGGCCTGAGCACCAATGTGCTTTCATCCTGGCTCCGCGCCGGCGAGCCCCACTTCCTGGCAGAAAGGTCTCCCCAGCCTCCAGGCAGTGGGCACTGTGGAAGCCCAGTGACACGGGCAGGGCAGTCCCAGCAATCGGAGCACATGGGTGCGCCCCTCCGACATTCACTGCGTGTCCCTGAACAAACCATAACCTTAACCTTAAACCTCAGCCACCTCGCCTCCGCACGGGAACAGTGCCGGCCGCTGGGAGGACCAGGCCGGTCACAGGTGGAGCTCTCCTTCCGGCCCCCAGCAGGATCGCGTGTGCCACCCACTGACGCCAGCATGGCCAGGGGCTGGCTTTGGCCGACGAAAACATGCCCCATCTCCGTGGGAGTGAAAAGCAGCGTGCGCTTTCCCCACTCTCCTCCTCCCACAGGGACGGCGATGCCCGGCCGGCGGCATCAGCACTGGGGCGGCTCGCAGAGCCCCAGCCGGCCCCCGGCTCCGTCCGGAGCGTCAGGAGCCCCCGCTGCACAAAGCCACGGAGCTTTCCGCCCTAGCTACAGGCATAGCCGCTTGTTTGGAGGACGTGCCGCGTGACTGATGTTACCGAGATCCCATGAGTGAAGCGTGTGGCGCTCGGGGACAGAGCCTGATTCCCTTCCTTTCACCATCTCCTTTTCTTCTGGGAAGTCGTGGACGCAGGGAAGCTCTTATCAGCCTAAAACCCTCGATAAGAGATAAGAGAACAGACAGACAACCACCCAATCTCAAAAGAAAGACGAGGAAAGATACAAAGCAGCAAAGGGCCCAGCACGAGGGCCCAGCCTGAAGCGCAGCGACAGGGGCAGCGGACCGAGCTGGCGAAGGGAGCCGCCCGCAGCCTGGAGGCAAATGGTCAGTGTGAGGTCGAGCTGCACCGTCTGCCACGGTCGCTGAAGGCACAGGCTGGGGTTCTACTTGCTCTTGGTTATCCATTTCTGCCAGTCTTCCCACCCAGCGTTTGCGGAGCACCTACTGCGTGCGGAGTTTAAGGAGGTGGGCGGGACCCAGGCTGGCCTCAGGCTTCAGGATGGCGCTGGAGTGAAGCAGCCCCATCAGGAGCCAGGGCACCGTTTGGCCTGGGCGAGGACGCAGGTGTGTTCATGGAGCTCAGGGGGGAGACGGGAGCCAGGCCGCTCAGGGGGTCGGCCAGGGCTTGCTGGAGGCAGGAGCCCGAGGGCTGGGGAGGTGCCTAGGGTCAGCAGAGGCGGGAGGGCATGCAGGGCCGAGGGGCACCAGGAGCAGGCGGGGGAGGAGAGACTCCTGTGGTTTGGGGTCGCAGGAGCCTGGGGCCAGGCAGTGGCAGCAGGCGATGGGGCTGGAGAGGGACTGAGGGCCGCCCACAGGGCTGGAGGCCGGTCACTG
>NW_006298359.1:493825-496796 GCF_000327345.1 Myotis davidii
CTGGTGGCTGGGCCAGCAGCAGAGAGGTGAGTGGCCGTGCCTCAGCGGAGCTGCTGGGCCTGCGGCGTGAGCGGCCTGGCGGGAGCCCTCTGCGTGCGATCTGGGGCTCAGGTGGCCTGCCCCCCGGACGGGAGATGACCTCATCGCAGCCTTGCAACAGTAGCTTCCATGAAGCAGGTGTTACTCACAGCCCAGACCTCCCAGGAAGAAAACAAGTGAGTTGTCAAAGGTCAGAGCCCGACACAGCCCTGGTCTGGCGCCGAGTCCAGCAGGGGTCACGGTCACGTGTCCGTGGCAGCCTCACGCCCCACACACTGGTTCAGACCAGGGCACCCCGCCTGCTCAGCTCCCCCTGCCCAGAGAAACGCTTTCTGAGCGGAGGAGGCAGTCACGGAGACGTGTGGTTTTGGCACCAGTTTCCTGGTTGGGCAATAGCTTCCGCCTCCAACCGGTGACGCCAGCCACGTGGATGTCTGCCAGTTCTCCGCCGGGAAGCAGACTTCCGCTGGGCTCCTGGCGAGCAGACCTCTCAGTGAGCAGAGGGAGAGGCTGAAGAGCGGCTCAGGGAGGTCTCGTGGGGGGAGGGCTCACACTGGCAGGAGGAGTCCGCAGGCCCCGCTCCGGCCCGGGGTCCTTCCTGGGCACAGAGGGTCAGGCTGAGAGGTCACACTGACTAATGGACTTAGTAACTGGGGTGGAGCAGGAAGGTGAGTGAGGCTGAGGAAATCTGGGAAAATCACACACGAAGACACAGACACAGGAGGTCAGGCCGGGCCGGAGCGGAGTGTGGGGCCAGCGCTGCCCTGGCCGTGGACACCGCGTCCTGAGGAGCAGGGACGGGAGCACCAGAGCCCTGCGGCTCTGCTTTGCTGAGTTATAAAAGCACTCCGGCAGCAGGAAAACCTAACTGTAGATAAGCGAGTAAAGAGGGAGTCAGAGCCCCCCAGCCCTCGCCAGGCCTCGAGCAGCTCCTTCAGCCAATTTTGGCTTGTTCAGGCCTCACGATGACCCTACGAGGTAGGAACTGTTATTATCCTTGGTTTTTAAAAGTTGCCCATTGCGATAGTGCCGATATGTGCGTGGGTGTACACATATCTGAGTTCTGCTTTTGTTTTAAACTAGAGACATGAAATCAGTGCACAGGTGCGGTCTCTAGGCCTGGCAGGCAATCGAAGTGTGAGCGTCTGGTGTGGAAGGGCAGGACCCAGCTGACTCTGGGCCCTGGGCAGCACCTGGGCCCCGGGGTCCCCACTGACCCCCTTTGCTTGAGTCATTGGGTCCCCACTCAGCTCCCTCAGTGCCTGGGAGCTGGGTGGCAGCCCAGCCCCCCGCCACTGCTGCTGGTCACCATCTGCAGGGTGATCGGGCCCTGCTCACACCCGCCTTGGCCTGGCACTGCCCGCTTACCAGCTCCACTATCCCGCCACAGTCCTGCTCTGGTCAGGGCCCATAGGGGCCGGCAGCACCTCCACTGCTGCCGCTGCCAGTGCCGCGTCACCAATGCCTACCATGTTCTGCGCCGCCCCCTGGTGGTCAGCGCATGTCATAGCGAGCAGTTGAACTCCCAGTCAAACCCCCAGTTGAGGGGGCAATTTGCATATTAGGCTTTTATTATATAGGATAACAGCTATATTGAAATATAATTCACATGCCATATAATTAACCCTTGTAAAGTGTATAATTGAATGGATTATTTTAAATTAAAAATTGTAATCACTTAGAAGCATTCAGGATGTCAATAAAAAAGCTGCAACTTTTTTTTTTCAGTTACAGAGTGGTATTCAGTTAACAAAACAATGATTTCATATAAATTGCATCAGAAGCAAGTGAAGATAAAAAACTACCACCCCCTGCCAAAACGGGTTTGGCTCGGTGGATAGAGCATCAGCTTGCGGACTGAAAGGTCCCAGGTTCGATTCCGGTCAAGGGCATGTACCTGGGTTGCGGGCACATCCCCAGTAGGAGATGTGCAGGAGGCGGCTGGTTGATGTTTCTCTCTCATCGATGTTTCTAACTCTCTATCCCTCTCCCTTCCTCTCTGTAAAAAATCAATAAAAATATTAAAAAAACAAAACAAAACAAAAAAACTACCACCCCATATATAACTAATTTGTGCTTTGACCAACAAGAACCTGATTTAAATTCCCATGCCAGCTTGCAGCCCCCAGACTGTACCAGGCAAGTTTGGTCACTACAGAAAATACCACCAGGATAGCGCCATCTAAAGACACATTCGGTAGTGTAGTAACTGCACAAAAAAAGAGACACCGCACAGTTTAAAAACAAATCTTACACAGCTTTATATTTCAACTAGAGGCTCAGTGCACGAATTCATGCACCAGTGGGGTATCATGGCCTGGCCTGCGGAAATTGGGCAGAAACTGCCTCTCTGACAGCCCCTGAGGGGTCCCGGATAGCGAGAGGGTGTAGGTGAGGCAGTGGGACCCCATTGGTGCATGATCAGGGCAGGGAGGGACACAGGAGGTTGGCTAGTGGGGAGGGACCATGGGAGGGCCCCAGGGCATGTCAGGCCTGTCTGGTTCAGTCCTGATCAGCCACACCCCAGCAGGAAGCCAACCTACCAGTTTCAGTGTCTGCCCCCCAGTGGTCAGTGCACATCATAGCAAGCTGTTGAGTGGCCTTAGCATATCATTAGTATATTATGCTTTGATTGGTTGAATGGATGACTGGACACTTAGCATATCAGTCTTTTATTATATAGGACTAGGGGCCCAGTGCACGAAATTCATGCACAGGGTGTGTGTGTGGGGGGAGTGTCCCTCAAGCCCGGCCTGCATGCTCTCTAATCTAGGACCCCTCAGGGGATGTCCGACTGTCAGTTTAGGCCCGATCAAACAGAGCCAGTTCCTAAACCGGCAGTTGGATATCCTTCTAGCAATCTGGGACTGCTGGCTCCTAACTGCTCACCTGCCTGCCTGATTGCCCCTAACCCCTCTGCCTGCCTGCCTGA
>NW_006298359.1:497343-500617 GCF_000327345.1 Myotis davidii
AAGCCACCTGATTCTCCGATCATGGCTGGGGGGCAGGGCAAAGGTGGCCCCAGCTCTTAGCTCCACCCTGGGTTTCCAATCACTGTCAGTGGCAGGGGACTTCTTCCTGCTTTCCCTTTCGCCTCCGTGCATTGTGCCTACATATGCAAATTAACCGCCATCTTTGTTGTCAGTTAACTGCCATCTGAGTTGGCAGTTAATTTGCATATAGCCCTGATTAGCCAATGAAAAGGGTAGCGTTGTACGCCAATTACCATTTTTCTCTTTTATTAGTGTAGATTGTTTTCTTTAAAAGGAATGAGTTGTGGGAGAACCAAGATGGCAGGGTAGGTAAATACCAGATCTTGCCATCTCCCACAATCACATTGAAATTACAATAAAAAATGCTCAGCTGGCATGGCTCAGTGGTTGCAGGGTTCGATGCCTGGGTTGTGGGCTTGATCTCCAGTGTGGGGCTTACAGGAGGCAGCTGACCAATGATTCTCTCTCATCATTGATGTTTCTATCTCTTTCTCTCTCTCCCTTAATCTCTGAAATCAATAAAAAGATATTTAAAAAAATTAAAATTAGAATACAGGAAAACCATCATTCAGAACCACCTGAAATCTGGCTGAATGGAAGTCCTACAAATAGAGAAGTAAAGAAGAAGCACATCGAGGTTGGTAGGAGGGGCGGGGGTGCATTTGGGCTGGTCCAACACCCACATGTGGCACTTTTTTTTTAATTGGGAGAGTATTGTGGCTGTGGAGGCCTCCCATGAGGAGCAAGGGATCTCAGCCCCACACCAGACCCCTCAGCCCAGGATTCCAGTGCTGGGAAGAGAAGTCCCTGTAACTTTAGGCTGTAAAAGCCAGCAGGGATTGTGGTTGAATGACATGGAGGCTGCTGCAGACGCAGGCAGTTCCTCTTAAAGGGCCAGCACACAGACTTACCTAGACTCCCTCCCTTTGTGCTCCAGTGCTGCAGAAGTAGCTTTGGAGGATGCAGGGATATACCACTAAGCATATAAATACCGTCAAGTCACTGTGGCGTAAAGTGGACTATGTACATCTACGATTATACTACTAACACACTGTGCACATACGAGTAAACTCGTTTCTTTTACTTTGTTTTTGGTTTTCAGGGAATGCTTTTTATTTTATTACTAGAGGCCCACTGCACGAAATTTGTGCACCAGGAGGGGGGAGTCCCCCAGCCCAGCCTGCACCCTCTCCAATCCACGACCCCTTGGGGGATGTCCAACTGTCTCTCACAATTCAGAACTGCTGGCTCCTAACCGCTCGCCTGCCTGCCTATGTGATCGCCCCTAACCCCTCTGCCGGCCTGCCTGATCACCCCTAACCACTTCTGCCTGCCTACCTGCCTGATCGACCCTAACTGCTCCCCTGCTGGCCTGATTGCCCCTAACCACCTCTGCCTCGCCCCATACCTGGGACCCAGGATTCCCTCCTCCGGCTGGTTGCAAGCACCTGGGACCCGGGCTTGCCTCCCTCTGGCTGGCCACAGGCACCTAGGACCCAGGCCAGCTTCGCCTGGGATGGCCGCAGTCGCAGGGGACTGTGGGCAGGCAGCTTTGCCTGGGCCACAGCAGCAGGCACCTGGGACTGCGGGGCAGGTGGCTTGTCCCTCTCCTGGGTCACAGGTGCAGGCATAGGTGCAGCCGCTGGTGCCCAGGACTGTGGGGCAGGCGGCTTGTCCCTCTCCCAGGCTTCAGCCTGGCTGGTCCCCATTCCTCTCTCCCCGGTGTTGAGTGTCTGAGCCATTAAGGTGTGACGGTGTGAGGGCATGATGGCCATTTGCATTTGAGCTCTTTATTATATAGGATTTTTAAAAATTGATTTTGAGAGAGAGAGACATCGATTTGTTTCCCACTTATTTATGCATTCATCTGTTGCTTCTTGTTTGTGCCCTGACCAGGGCTCGAACCTGAAACCTTGGTGCATCAGGAAGACTCTCTCTATAACCAACTGAGCTATTCAGCCAGGGACAGGGAGTGCTTTTTAAACTTCATTTTGTGTGTAATTATGTTAAATATTTACATAGTTCCAAAGTCAGATCTGCGAAACAGGGTGGGTCAGGAAAACCTCATTTCTATCCGTATCTTCCCCGGTCTATTTTCTCCTTCCCCCTGGGAAGCGATGTAAAAAGTTTTTAGCTTATTCTTCAGTGTTAATATGTGTAACACTAGAGGCCTGATCACGCTGCTGCCTCCCGGCTCCCAGGCACTGAGGGAGCCGGGCAGTGGTCCTGCCCCCACCGCTGCTGCAGCTGGTTGCCCTGTGATCAGAAGGGCAGGGCATTGGGCCCCTGCTTGGCTCCCTCAGCGCCTGGGAGTCTGGTGGTGGCGGGGCGATTGGCCCCCGCCCAGTGACCAGTGGCTCGCACCCGCACCCGCCTTGGCCTGGCATCGCCCACTCACCTGCTCCACCACCCTGTCCTGGGCCCCCTCTCCTTGGGGCCCATCGGGGCCTGCAGCACCTTGGTGCGCGTCATAGCAAGTGGTCAAACTCCCAGTCAGGGGGACAATTTGCATATTAGGCTTGTATTGTATAGGGTTGGGCTGTTCCTAGTCTTTTGGTCTGTCAGTCAGGCCTGCAGTAAATAGCCTTATGCAAGCTCTTTCCCATGTTTGCAGGGACTTTCTGGGGAGGGCTTTGCTGGATTAGAGAGGAATGCTCTATGACTTCGCTAGGTGTTCTGACCACATGCCCCACGGGCGCCCCGGTGTGCATCCCCAAACGCCTGTTTGCCCACAGATTTGCCAACAAAGTGTGTTGGCAAACTTGGATTTTTGACAATATCATGGATAAAAATACTGCCTTCCTTATAGTTTTGATTTGTATTTTTTCTTATTAGAAGCAAGCTTGAACACCCTTTCCTATGTTATGGAGCCCGTTACAATTCTTTCTGTGAACTGTTCATGTCTTTCACAATTTTAAAGTTGAATTTGGGGGGTGGAAACATTTCCCCTTCTTTCCTTCTGGGTTCCTGGCGCTCTAGTCACTAAATGGACGTAAGGCGTTAACAGGGAAAACACATTGAATTGTGTTCGTACCAGAAGGGCCCAGGTCGCCTGAGACTCACAGGTGGGAGGGACTGGGTTCTGTGCCTCCTGAGGAGTGTGTGTGCGTGTGTGTGCGTGCGTGTGTGTGCGTGCGTGTGTGTGTGTGCGTGTGTGTGTGTGTGATGGGGAGTGGGGGTGTTTGTTGCTTTTATTTTTAAAGAAGAAAATGCAACCTAAGTCTGCAACTAGAACTTGGCCCTGAGGGAAAGC
>NW_006298359.1:501008-503064 GCF_000327345.1 Myotis davidii
CAAAGGCTTCTCTGCCCTCTCAAACATGGGCATGTCAGGATTCTGTAGCAATTCTCTTTGAAAATATTAACTGAGTCAGCCTGACCATTTCATTTCATCCCATCTCTCCGTCAACCACCTCCTCGAAGAATAAGACTGGGGACCTCTCCCCCACTTTTTAAAGAATACACTTGCTATTTCTGAAACATAAAACTTTCACTTAGATTGTAATAAAAGAAAGCCTGCAGCCCTAACCGGCTTGGCTCAGTGGATAGAGCGTCAGGAGGGCGGGCTCCCCTGCTGTGTCCCAGCTCCCACTTACTATTTCTACACCCAGGTGCCACGTACTGTGCTAAACGCTTTCCAGGGTAAATCATCCACTCTCGACCTCTTAGTTGGCTAAGGTTGGTGTTCCAGGGGGCGAAGGGGCTCAGACACAGGCGACACAGGTGCTGGGCAAAAGGATTCGGGTCTGTGCCTCCCGGGGAAAGGCCGCTCACCTGTGGCCCCTCACTCCCTCTGAGGACCTGCGTCCCGGCTCCCGCTCCTGTGACCTCTGTGGCCCGGACGGCCCAGCTTTTATTCTGTTGCCAGAAAAATGCCTGGCACATGGAGGGCGCTCATGACATATCTGTTGGGCGAGGGAGGGGCAGGGCGGAAGAGGGTGGGGAGGACACGGCTCAGGGTTAAAGCAGTGGAGTCGGGGTGTTTGCTGTTTGGTTAGAAGCACAGAAAAGAGTTTACTTTTGGGTCAAGAGTGGTTTCAGCTCTCAGCAGCTCTTAGGTCGGAGGGAGCCCAGGATCAGGTGCATGTCACTGCAAGGCAGATGCTGACAAGATACTGGCCCCTCCTTGGAATCCACGAAGACCCCACACAGACACTGGCCCCTCCATGGGATCCACACAGACACTGGCTCCCCCATGGGATCCATGACGACCCCACACAGACACTGGCTCCCCCATGGGATCCATGACGACCCCACACAGACACTGGCTCCCCCATGGGATCCATGACGACCCCACACAGACACTGGCTCCCCCATGGGATCCATGACGACCCCACACAGACACTGGCTCCCCCATGGGATCCATGACGACCCCACACAGACACTGGCTCCCCCATGGGATCCATGACGACCCCACACAGACACTGGCTCCCCCATGGGATCCATGACGACCCCACACAGACACTGGCTCCCCCATGGGATCCATGACGACCCCACACAGACACTGGCTCCCCCATGGGATCCATGACGACCCCACACAGACACTGGCTCCCCCATGGGATCCATGACGACCCCACACAGACACTGGCTCCCCCATGGGATCCATGACGACCCCACACAGACACTGGCTCCCCCATGGGATCCATGACGACCCCACACAGACACTGGCTCCCCCATGGGATCCATGACGACCCCACACAGACACTGGCCCCTCCATGGAATCCACGAAGACCCCACACAGACACTGGCCCCTCCATGGAATCCACGAAGACCTCAGCAGCGGGAACTTCCTCAGCTCATGCCCAGCCCCTCACCCAACCTCGGTATAAAAAAAGGCACCTCCCTCCCTGTTGCGGGAATTCACTGGCCCTGCCTTTGGGGCTGTGAGTTTCACCCTGGGACGCAGAATTAAACTCTCTCCTGTCCTATTCTCTGACCGGCTTGGTTCTCTTTATTCTCTGCGCCACCTCCTGAGCCACCTTACAGCAACTTCCTGAGAAAATCACTGGTCATTCCCTGTCGCTTTCCAGATAGACTTGTTTCCTGACACCTTCCATTGGCCCGGACCGGCCAGAGGGCCCTCTGCAGCGGGGTGTCCTCTGCCCTTCAGTGTGGGACACGCTCAAGCGGCTCCGCCCTCAGCTCTGCTGCAGAACAGACAGAGCAAAACACTGTGTGTGCGCAGGCCCGGGCGCTGGCAGCTCGGGGAGCAGAGAAACACGCGCTCCCCGGGGCCTCTGCAGGCGGGCAGGCGGCAGGGAAACAGTGGTCTCTCTGCAGCCCTCCCTGCAGGTGCTGCCCTGTGGCTCTCCCACTCCAAACAATCCTTCTCCTCCCCCCTTCCCCCTCCC
>NW_006298359.1:503286-504940 GCF_000327345.1 Myotis davidii
CACTTTGTTTTTTCTTCTGCCCTTCCTTCCTGCCTGCTCACGCTCTCTCTCTCCCTCCCTCCCTCCCTCCCTCCCTCTCTCCCTCTCACTGCTTTAGGGTAGAATCATTACTTTGTGGAAATTTTACTCTTTTGTGGGAGAAAATGCTTTGATTACCTGAGGTACGGAGCACAATGCAGGGGAAGGGTCCCCCTTGGGCAGAGAGGGCAGGGCGCCGCAGGGGCACCGCTCACAGACCACGTCAGGCCAGTCTCTGCTGCGGAATTGCACTGTGGCCCGTGTTCGGGGCTATCATCCCCGCTTGACTGCCAATCCGTGGTTCAGACCTCCACGGAAGCTGCCTCCACACCTCCCACTGTCCGCTGGCGAGGAAAGGGGGGCAGGCGAGGCTGGACCCCACAGGGAGGGGCTGAGAAGGGGAAGCAAGAGACGATACCACACCACGGGAGAATGGCCACATCTCCTGGGTCCGGCCCAGAACTTCCTGCAGTTGTTGAAAAGTGGGGTCTCTCCTGTAGAGAGACCACTGTTTCCCTGCCGCCTGCCCGCCTGCAGAGGCCCCAGGGAGCGCGTGTTTCTCTGCTCCCCGAGCTGCCAGCACCTGGGCCTGCGCACACACAGTGTTTTGCTCTGTCTGTTCTGCAAATCAGACAATCAGATTGTCTGTTTGACGATCAAAAGGCAGGTGACGGCCAAAGGCTGAGAAACCCGGTCGGGCCAACTCCCCTCAGCCTCTCCTGCCGGACATGTATGTTGCTGTAAGTCTCCCCAATAGATCAGGGCGGCCTCCACCTGCTGCCTGGCGCACCCACACCTGGCCCTATGCGGCGTGCTTCTGCCCTATCTGGGGGCACCTCGCCACCCCTGGGCTGACACCGACACACTGGGAAATAACAATTTCTTAAACTCTCAATGCGTTTCTTGGCCTGGCTCCTGTCGGCACAGACCTAACAAAACCCGCGGGCCTCCCTTTTGGCCTGTAAGCCCTGCTCTCTCCCCACAGAGCCTGCGTATGGCTGAGTCTGTCCACGGACCAAACTCCCCTCTGACTTCGGCAGCCCCACCACCTCCTGCCTCTTCTAACCTCCTTCCTTCTCTCATTTCCTTCTCCCTCCTCTTTGCCTCCTTTCTCTCTTTTTCCTGCCTCTCAATATCTTCTTCTCATTCTTCAACATTTTTTTCCATGTTTCTTCTTTCCACCCAACCATGGGCTCCTTTCTTTTCCATCTCCCGTCTTCCTTGCCTGCTTTCCCACAGCTCCCTGCTTCTCACCACACATCTTTGCAACAGCTTCTTACCCATCATTCAGCCACCTAGAGGATGCAGACTGATGGTCTACTGCTTGAATATATGCAGAGAAGTATAATTTGCTAACAGAATGTTTAGCAAAAATATTGAATCCATTCCAACACTTTAAAATGGAAAGTGCACCTAAAATTCATATTTCTGGCTTTTGAACAGTCAGAGTACAGCATGGTGGGCACACATTCACTCCTGGCCACAGCCAGTGGGGCTGGGTGGCAGCACCCCTCAGGTCTGGCGGCCTCCCTAACCCTGAGGGAAACAGCAATTGGCGTTTATCATTTAGCCAGAGCAGCGCTATCTTCTCCAGCAGCCAAATTGTGTCTTGAGCCTGCCCCCCGGCCCCCCACCC
>NW_006298359.1:505124-508017 GCF_000327345.1 Myotis davidii
CCTTTCTCCCATCACCTCGCCTTTCTCCATATATATCCTTCCCCACCTTGTGTTAATATAATGATTGGATTTTAATGAGTCAACGTAAGAAACATTTAAACCTGTAGAGAATTTTTGTGAGTTTATTTGAGCTGAACTGTCGACAATTGCTGGGAAGCAAATACTCTACAGACTGAGAAAATGTCCAGAGAATGGCAGTTTTGCACCCTGTTTTATTATTATTATTATTATTATTATTTTATATGTGTTATAAGAAATCCACTGGTGATAGGTTAGGGAGGCAGGGGGAAGCCAAGAGGGGAAGCCCCTGGGACAGGGATAAAGAGTAAAATGAAAGGCACATACTTCTTTTACATACGTGGTGCGGGATGGTTAACAGTCAACAATTAACTCAGTGACACTGAGGGGACGTGTGGCCTCTACAGAGGGTGCCTGTGCTTTGAGGGATCAGGAAAGAATTCAGATGTTGGTATGCTTGAAGCTGTCCCAGAGGCTCCTTACACTATCCTTGTAATTTTGGATTCTTTTTTTCATTTTGCTTTTCTGGTTGGGTGTTTTTTGCTTCTTCATATTTCAAATCTTTGACTTGATGCTTGCGATCCTCTAGTCTGCTGTTGGGAGTCTATATAATATTCTTTATTTCAGTCAGTGTATGCTTAATTTCTAGTTGGTCCTTTATCACCTTGAGGGTCTCATTAGATTTCTTGAGGGTCTCATTAAGTTTATTGGCGTTTTCTAGAAAATTCTTGCTTTCCTCCATTTCTGTCATTTGTGTCCTGTTTCTTTGTCTCCGCATTTTTTTATGTTCCGCTGTGTCAATAGAGTGGCTTTCTGTGCTAGGTGTCCTATAGGGCTCAGCGGCTCAGCCTCCCCAGTTACCTGAGGTAGCCACTCTCGGTGCACCCCCTTGTGGGCTTTGTGCACAGTCTTGTAGTTAAGCCTTGATTGTTGTAGGTATCACTGGGAGGGATTGACCTCCAGGCCAATTGGCTGCAATCTGGATGGTCCCACTCTCTATTATTATTATTTTCTAAATCTTTATTGTTGAGAGTATTACAGATGTTCTCCTTTATCCCCCAATTGCCCCCTCCATCTGGTTCCTGTTGTTTTCACCAGATAGGGGAAGTTTTCTGCTACTACTTCTTCAAATAGGTTTTCAATATCTTGCTCTCTCTCTTCTCCTTCCTGGACCTCCATGATGTGATTGTTGGTATGCTTGAAGTTGTCCCAGAGACTCCTTATACTATCTTCATATGTTTGTATTCTTTTTTCTTTTTGCTCTTCTGAATGGGTGTTTTTTGCTTCCTCATATCCCAAATTGCTGATTTGATTCCTGGCATCCTCTAGTCTGCTGTTGATTCCCTGTAAATTACTCTTTATTTCAGTTAGTGTATGCTTAATTTCTGACTGGCCCTTTTTGATGTCTTTGACGTTCTCACTAAGATCCTTGAAATTCTCACTAAGTCCCTTAAAGCTGTCATTAAGATCCTTGAGCGTCCTTATAAACATTGTTTGAACTCCATCTAGCAGTTTGTTTTCTCCCATTTCATTTAGTTCTTTTTCTGGAGATTTTCATTTGTGACATGTTTCTTAATCTCGGCAGTTCGGTTGCTTCCCTGTGTTTGTTTCTCTGTACTAGGTGGAGCTGCTACGTGCCCTGGAATTGGCGGAGTGGCTTGTGTAGTAGGTGTGCTGTAGAGCCCAGTGACTCCCCAGTCACCTGAGCTGGGCACTGTCTTATTGCACTTGAGCCTTGATTGCTGTTGGAATCACTGGAAGGAATTGACCTCCAGGCCAATTGGCTGTGAGGACCAGTTGTTATTACAGCAGAAGAGCTTCTGCGCAGAAGACATCCCTATGAAGCAGGACTTGCTTCAGTGAGGCTTTGGTGCTCACTGAGTCTGACCCTTGAGTGTGTTGCTTGTGGATGTGAGGAGTTGTAATTTGGTGTGGTCTGAAGCTGTTCACCGGGTGCACTGGCTCTGGGGCCTCCTGGGAGGTGCAAAGTCAGCCACTGCCTGTGCCCTGTCTGGGGCCACCTGTCAGGAGCTACAGAATGATCTGCAGATGGCTGCTACTTGTGTTGGGCTTAGAAGTGCCCAGGAGAGGCCAAACTGTGAAACAAGACAGACTGCTTCTAGTTCTGGGCTCCCAGGGGCCTCTAACTGAGAGGAATGGGGCATGCTGACACCAGCTGCTGCTTGTTTGAGAAATTTTAGGAAAGTCTTAAGCTTGAGCTAGGACAGGCCATTCATATGGAAAAGCCATTGCAAACAGCTTGGGTAGAATTGCAAATTGGGTGGGGCGGGGTCTCAGGGAATCATCAGGGTGGAGCAAACGGTGGGAGCTGGTTTGATGGAGAAGCAGATATGGCACCTTCCAGTCATCTCTGCACTGTGGAAAGTCTCTGCATAGGAACAATGATTGCTGTGAGCACCCCTGTCTGGGAGAAAGCCAACTCCGAGTTCTTGTCCTGAGTTCTTGCCAGACAATCCAGTTTCTTCTTGTATGTCCCTGCACACCATCCCCTCTCCACTGCTTCCCCAAGCCATTGCTCCAGCATTGGAGCTCAGAGGGAGTGAGTTTGAGTAACACATGCTGGCCCTTTAAGAGGAACTGCCTGGGTCTCCAGCAGCCTCAGTGTCACCCAGCCACAATCCCTACTGGTTTTTTATTTTTTTAATGAAATCTTTATTGTTTGGATTATTACAGTTGTTCCTCATTTTTCCCCCATAGCTCCCCTCCGCCCAGTTCCCACCCTACCCTCTGCCCTTACCCCCCCATTGTCCTCATCCATAGGTGCACATTTTTTGTCCAGTCTCTTCCCGCATCTCCCACACCCCTTGCCCCCGCCAAGAATAGTCAGTCCATTCCCTTTCTATGTCCCTTCCCT
>NW_006298359.1:509320-512103 GCF_000327345.1 Myotis davidii
GGAGGGGCTGGCACGGCTCAGTGTCCTGATAATTTAATGGCTGCAAGCACCTCTGAGGGAAAGCCACCCTCGAGTTCCGACCTGCTGCCAGACTGTCCAGTTTCTCCCCGTATGAGTCTGGGTCCCCAGAGACTGCCTGGAACTGGAGATCAGAGCAGTCAGGAGCTTGAGGCTCCCTCCCGATAGAAAAAGACAACTTCGTACTCAGTTACCAGCCCTTTCCACGTGCGCCTCCGTACTTCTGCACTTTACTTCCACACTTCCTCTGAGTCTCAGTGTGCTTTTCTCTTTCCTTCTAGTTGTAGAATTTCCACTCAGCCAGCCTTCCTGTGGTTCTAGATGATGTCTGTTTTTGTCTTTTAGTTGTATTTTTGAAGTGGTTGTGTGAGGCAGCAATTTCTGGTGTTTACCTCTGCCGCCATCATGGTTTCTCTCCCCTACTGGTTTTTATTGCCTAAAGTTACTGGGACTTCTCTTCCCAGCTCTGGAACCCTGAGCTGGGGGTCTGGTATGGGGCTGGGACCCTTTGCTCTATACAGGACGCCTCCATAGCCAAGATATCCCTCCCAATTAAAAACAAGCCACATGTGTGTGTCAGACCAGCCCATTCTGTGTCTCTGCCCCTCCTACCAGTCTCAATGTTCTTTCTTCTTTACTTCTCTAGTTGTAGGACTTCCATTCAACCAGATTTCAGGCGGTTCTGAATGATGGTTGTTCTGTATTTTAGTTGTAATTTTGATGTGGTTGTGGGAGGTAGTGAGTACAGGTGTTTACCTGTGCCACCATCTTGGTTCTCTTGCACCTTGTGTTATACATTACAATCAAAAGAGCAGATGTAAGTGGGTGACATGAAATCCACTGGTGGTAGGTTAGGGAGGCGGGAGAAAGCTAAGTGGGGAAACCTCTGGGATTGGATGAAAAGTAAAATGACAGACACATACTTCTTTCACTTAGGTGGCTGCAGGGTAGTTAACAGTTAGCAATTCATAACAACGAGGGGATTTGTGGTCTCTGCACAGCGTGGCCGTGCTTTTGGCAGTGGGGAAGGACACGCACCAGGAACAGAGCCTGGCTGGCTAACCATGGTCACCTACTGACTACAGATGAGAATCTCCTTACAGACCCCGGGGCACTGGAGGGTGAAACAGGCTGTAGAAAGATCAGGTGCCTCGGTGGGTCCATGGCTCAGACAAGAAACACATTTTGACAGCAGACCAAGGACCGGACACGCTCTGACTTGGTGGCTGGCCCTCGGGGGTCCACCTCAGGAACGCTGGCCATTGTCCAGCCCCAGGCACGGGCGGAGCTGCTCGTAACATCACAGAAGATTAGCCACCTTGTTATCCGGCTCTTAGCTCCTGAAGGCCGACTGCAGACCCTCCCCTCCCCTTTCCCTGTTACACTGCAGCTCGCAGCTGCACGTAGCTGTCTGCTCCCTCGTGTGTATAACCAGCCGACTGTGAGGGGTCAGAGCAGAATTTCCAGGGTGACTACTGCTCTCCCACGCTGCCGGCAGTATTGGAGTAAACGCTCATATATGATCTGGCCCTCCCTCTGCTGAATTGGCTCAGGTAGTGACAGGCCTAGGGCCCATTGTGTCCGGTTTCACTTTGAGAGGTCTGGAAAAAGAAAAAATTACTTTAACATTTAAAAAAGATATATTTTAATTGATTTTAGGGAGGAAGGGAGAGGGAAATAGAGCTAGAAACATCAATGATAAGAGAGAATCATTGTACATCCTGTACACTCCCTACTGGGGATGAAGCCCGCAACCTAGGCATGTGCCCTGACCGGGAAGCGAACCCTGACCTCCTGGTTCATAGGCCGATGCTCAACCCCTGAGCCACGCCAGAGGGCTACTTTGGCATTTTAACGATATGTTACTGTAGATGCAAAAAGACAACAGGCTCAGTTAAGGTAAAGATTGAGCTTGGTCAGGGAGGATACCGGCCTATGACATGACTACCCACCATACACTTCTTTTTAGTTAAAAAAGTTTTAATTTCAGACCCTCCTTTGTGGTCTCTGAGTTTGCTAGGTTGCCACACAGGCTTCCCTGAGCTTGTCAGGTCAGCATATGGCTCCTTTCTGTCCATATTAGTGGAAAGTTCCCTCCCCAGCCCCCCTTCACACAAGCCTCTTTTGAACTCTTCGTAACTTTTGTTCTAAGCATGTTTTACAGACTTGGGAAAAATACTGATAAGATACCTCCTAGGACATCTGCTGGACTGTCTCCTGGAAAGCAAACAAACTGTAACTTTTCAAGACAACCCCTGGTATCTGCTCAACTTCAACATAATCCCTCCCCACCTTCCTTGTTGCTTAGCAACTGCAATTGCTTGTTCTTTATTTTTTATTTTTTTTAAAAAAGATTTTTTCATAGATTTCAGAGAGGGAGAGAGAGAGATAGAAACATCAATGATGATAGAGAATAATTGATTGCCTCCTGCACACCCCCTACTGGGGATGGAGCCCACAACTTGGGCATGTGCCCTGAGCGGGAATTGAACCATGACCTCTTGGTTCATAGGTTGATGCTCAACCACTGAGCCACACCAGCCAGACCAATTGCTTGCTCTTTAAAAGCAGAAGCCACCCTAGCTGGTTTAGCTCAGTGGATAGAGCATCAGCCTGCAAACTGAAGGGTCCTGGGTTCGATTCCTATCATGCCTGGGTTGTGGGCTCAATTCCCAGTAGGGGGCAGACAGGAGGCAGCCAATCAATGATTCTTTCTCATCATTGATGTTTCTATCTCTCTCCCCCTCTCCTTCCCTCTCTGAAGT
>NW_006298359.1:512375-513358 GCF_000327345.1 Myotis davidii
CTCTCCTGGGCAAGTCCCTAGCAAGTTTGCTGGCGTGACAGTTTCACCTTAAAAGCCTTCAAACTCCTCTTCATCATCTGATATTAAAAGTTCATCAACGACATCTTGGTGCCATGATAGGGATGATAGGGGTTTGACTGGTCGACATTTTCTATGCTGTACTGTACAATGGGGCAGTATTGTGGTTGGCTGTTGGCTGTATACAAAGCCTGATTTGATTGGTCCCTGCTCCCTGTTTGCCCGCCCTGTCACTATAGCAGTCTGGTCCACCCTTGCATCAGCATCTCCCTGGGACCTCACTAGTGCGCAAGTGCGAGCTCTTCAACATTCTAACAGGCACCATGATAGCGCAAAATCGCGAATCTTCAATGCATATGTAAAGAAATATACGGTAACCCGAATTTACCACACTCGCAAAATCGCACACAGCCAACCATACACCCAGTATGGTATCGCGATTCGTGATTTTGCGCTATCATACTGGGTGTATGGTCGGCTGTGTGCGATTTTGCGAGTGTGGTAAAATCGCATAACAGCAAAATCGCATAACAGCCGAGCATACACCCAGCAGCGCTGCTGATGCCTGAACGGTATGTGGAATGAAGTGGGCGGGCATCGGGAGGCCACTATGGCACGGGGCAAGCACTATGGGCAGTCTATCTGAAGTGTACCTGGCGTATAAGACGACCCCCCACTTGGAGGCATATTTTTCAGGGCCAAAAAATCGTCTTATACGCCGGCAAATACGGTATTTAAAAGCAGAAGCCACTCTTTGTTCCCTGACCTGTAGTGACTAGCATCACTGGGCAAACCCTAACAATTACCATTTGTGTGTAAAGTTTCCCCCACGTCCCACCTGGTTCAGGGCTCAGGATCTGGAAGAGGGCCGCACGCAAATGAAAGAGAAGAGACAAGAAATAATAATTTGGAAATATTGGGGGGCCAGGAGGGCAAGTCCAACTCAAGGGGAAGGACTTCCACTG
>NW_006298359.1:513529-514493 GCF_000327345.1 Myotis davidii
ACAAACACTCCATCCATGCTTTTGTTCCGGCCCTCCGGTCCAGTTTAAGAACCCATTGTGGCCCTTGAGTCAAAAAGTTTGCCCACCCCTGGGATACACCCACAGCCCTTAGGCAGGCAATTTCCAGTAACAGGCAGACTAGCCCACCAGCAAGGATTTACATAATAGTAAATGGGGAAGTTGCTTCAGCTGCCATTGTCTGGACCAGGGGACCTCAAACAAGGCCCGGCCCGTGGGCCACATGCGTCCGCTGGAAACATTTATCTGGCCCGCCGGGTGTTTTTGCCTCTGCTGTGTGCAAAGGAATTTGTTCATAGTTTTTTTAAACTATAGTCTGGCCCTCCAACGGTCTGAGGGACAGTGAACTGGCCTCCTGTTTAAAAAGTTTGAGGACCCCTGGTCTGGACTAACAGTGGGTGCACAGCTCTGACCTTTGCCAGGGCTTCAAGGGTCCCCAGCCTTTCGGGATCCTGTCCACACCCCTCTGATAGAGAAGACAATAGGCAGTTTCCTACATCTCCCCCTTCTTTTCTCCTTAAAAAATCTGTAAAAGGGGGCAGACACAGCGAGGGGTTGAGTTTGCTGCGTTTGAAACAAATCTCAAGCCGTGGCTGAGTGGCTTGGTTGCTGAAGTATCATCCGGACACCAAAAGGCTGTGGGTTCGATTCCGGTCAGGGCACACACCTCGGCTGTGGGTTCGATTCCGGTCAGGGCACACACCTCGGCTGTGGGTTTGATCCACAGTTGGGGAGCATATGGGAGGCAACCAACTGATGTTTCTCTCTCTCTCTCTCTCTCTCTCTCTCTCTCTCTCTCTCTCTCTTTCTCTCTTCCTGTCTCTCTAATAATCAATGAACATATTGTTGGGCCTCAGTTCCCCTGCAGGGGACTGGACCTCTGTGGACACCGGGCATAGAGGAGAGACTTTATTTCTTTTTTCTTTTTTTTACCGTTTTTTTTTTT
>NW_006298359.1:521132-528982 GCF_000327345.1 Myotis davidii
GTCCCCCTCCCTCCACACTCGCACACTTTCACCAGACATTCATTCAGCAAAGGCATTTAGCTACCACAACACACAGTTTTTCTCAATCAGTAACATTTTTAAGAATAACCTTTAAAAATGCAAGACATAAGTTTTTTATCATTTGAATTCAGTAAGCCCCAAGGTCCCAAGTTCTCAGCAGTTCTGGAAAACCACACCTGAGGCTGGCAAGCAGGTTTAGCCCAGCCCTTGATCTTAAAATGACCATAATGCTTAAAGTAGTAGTTTGAGTCTGTCCCATAATGTCCGTCCAGTGAGTCCACAAAATCAAACAGAAACACAAACAACTAAAGGGCCCAAAGAAGTACAGCCTTCCAACTCCATGGAAGCAAAAAAAATGAAAGCTAGACGTTGGCTGCATGCCAACCAGCGGGAGCGACCAGCCTTTTCTCAGATTGAGGGGTTCCTACAGACCGTCCGACTCCGCAGAAGCAAAAATGCCCCCCTTCAGATGGAGGATCGAGGCGTCCCCTGACTCCTCCGGCCCGTGGCGCCCCCAGTGCATCCACCTTAGACCATGCAGGCGATTACGATTACAGATTTCAGAAGTGAGCTCACACAGGACAGATACAAAACATACAATGACACATAAACACCTACCGCGGTCAGTCAGGCCCTCCGGACTGGGGGTCCCTCGATGGTGTTGGGATCCCGGACGAGCCCCCAAAATGTTATGCCCAGATTTCAAGATCTCCAAGGAAACCACATTGGGGTCGGGGGTTGGGGCAGGGTGCAGCTAGGGTCTGGTTACACAAAGACAGGGGGGTGGCCAGCATACTTTTGGCCTTGGGCTAGTTTCCCCCGCTTTCCCATTGGCCGAGATAAGGGCAGGCTGAGTAACTGATACACCCTGCAGCTTTTTCTTGGAAGAGGGGTTAAGGACACAGCCATCCGTCCTGCTCTGTCCTTTCACTTGCCAAGCAGGGACGTCAGTATCTGGGTTCTAGAAAGGCACCCGCACAGTGCGCACAGTAAGGCTGCTGAGTCACCGCCTCTGCACATGTTCAAGGCACGTCCGGCCTAGTCTGATCAGGCTCCCAGACATATACTCAGATGAGGATTAAAAAAATAAAAAATATTAAAAAACAATAAAAAACTCCAGGTGAGAACAGAGCGTCTAACAGCATGGCAGGAGCCCGACTCCCCAGTGGCCAGGACCCCATTTCTGTATTTGTCTCCTCCTTGCAGGCACTCCGCTCGCTCTGTGCATGAGGTATCAGCCTCCCCACGACTAGGCTCAGAGGGGCCGGTTGCTGCCGGTGTGTCGATCCTGGAGTCCCCAGCATGGAAAACAGTGCGTTTGCTGCGTGAGTGAACAGAAGCTCTTAGGGCGATTGCTGGGCCGCAGAGCACCCTGGTCGTGACTCAGGCAGGAAGAAGTGGGAGAGCAAAGGGCAAAAGGGCACTGAACCAAGTTTTCCTCCCCTGCCCGGCCCTTCTGGGATATGTATTTTCAGCTGTTTATTAAGAAACAAGAATCAGAAAGAACCTTTAACCCTCCCCTCTTTTCTGCCCAAGAGACTCACACAGAGAAACCTGCTTCAGGAAGGAGGTCTTGGGAGCTGCCTCAGCCCCATCTGCATTAAGTGTGGTAAACAAGAGCCTCCGCGGGGCCTGCCAGCTGGGTACCCATGTCCGTGCCCAGGGTACCCACTCTCCCTCAACCACCTGTAAGTCACCATTCTCACTTCTGAAATCTAATAACCTCCCTTTCTCCTTTGTCCAAAAATGTCTTATATACCCAGCGTTGCCTCACTATCTTTGAGATTTTCATGCCTATGTGAATTCCCCATGCACGCGAATTAAAACTTTGATTTTTCTCCTATTAATCTGTCTATTAATTTGATTATTGGCCCAGCCAAAAGAACTTAGAAGGTAGAACTGGCAGGAAGTTAGATGTGGGCAGAGCAAGGACAACGGGCCAGACACAGGCCACGGGCGGAAAGCCCAGGTGCCTAGCGATGGACAGTCAGTTGTGGGGGGACCTCGCCCCAGGGTGACCTTCTCCCCTAGCGTACGCTGGTCCTGCGGTGTGGACCCCTGACCTTTCCTCCCCAGAGATGACATTGAGGCCTCAGTTGTATTTCAGCTTGAGGCCCAGAGAAGCAGCAAAACCAGACAAGTGACCCCACAGCTGATGTCAGGACCAGCTGCACTGGGTACTGACCTGCCCTGGTGCTGACCAATCAGTGGAGACCTAGACCTTAAAAGGACACCCCTGGAAAGTGCTGAATGTTCAATTGAGCTCTTCCTCGGGATCTCCCCCCTCACAGCCCTTAGGGCAGAGGGCCCAGGGTGCTCTCCCTCCAGGACAAGTCCTGCCTGTCCCTTCTCTTCCCTTCCTCCTCCTCCCCCAGGTGAGTCACCATTAGCTTCCTCCCTCCCAAGCTTCAAGGGCCCTTCCTTTGCCTCTAGAACTTGTTTCCTAAGCCCATTTCTTCTACAAATTACTTCTCCCACCTCTGGGATTTTGTAAATAATTGTTTTCTTATCGTTGGTGTCGTGGCTGTGAATTCTTTCCTAGCCAGAACTCAAGTACTGAGGTTTCTGAGCCCAGGTGGGTCTGACCCCTGGGTCTCACCTGGTGCCGTTCCCTGCGCAGGCGACAGAAGGAAAGTGTTGGTATTATTTTGGCGCCCACAGTTGGGCGATCCAGCTGAGAATCCCTGGCCGAGACCCTGCTGGCCCCTGGGCTGCTGCAGTGGGTGGTCACGGCATCTGACCACAGCCTGCACAGGAGATAAGCATTCACCCTGTCAGCCTCTCTGAGCTCTTATCTGAGGGCTTCAGTGGAAGTTAGAATGGGGATGAGGCAGAAAGAAAGAGGTTAGGGGAACATTCCGACGAGGGGAAAGAGGAAGTGGGGGCATCACAGGACCATAAGCCACAGCCCTCCCCCCTGAGCCCCGCCTCCGTGCACGATCAAAGGGAATGCCTGGGGATGAAAGGGGCCACGTGTTAACCCGAGAAGCTCAGGGGAGCCCTGCGTGATGGTCCTTACAAACTCAGAGACCAAGAGTAACCACATAGGATGGCCTGGAATTGAAACTTTCTAACTCAAAGTGAGTTAAGGTGGAGAGTCATGTCCTAGGCCGGTGTCTTCCTTGACAGAGGTCCAGCTTTACCGTCACTGAGCCTGTCTATTGCCTTTTTGCATCTATGATCATATACTTTTGAAATATCAGGTTAATTTCCTTTTTTTCCAAACCCATCAAGGCACAACCAATGCACCAGGTGAAGACCACAAATTCTTTCATTGTCATTGTTATCATGTAAATTATTGACTGTTAACTATCCTGCACTCACCTTGTAAAAGAAGCATGTGTCTATCATTTTACTCTTTATCCAATCCCAGAGGTGTCCCCGCTTGACTTTCTCCCACCTCCCTAATCGATCACCAATGGATTTCATATATCCATGATGAGAGAAAATCATGGATCAGCTGCCTCCTGCAAGTCCCCCACTGGGGATTGAGCCCACAACCTGGGCATGTGCCCTTGACCAGAATCGAACCTGGGACCTTTTAGTTCACAGGCCGACACTCTACCCACTGAGCCAAACTGGCTAGGGCTAGAATGTTTCTTTAATCGAAATCCCTGCGGTGGTCACAGAAGTTAAGAGGAACTACCTGAATCCAGATCAGTCCAGGACGGAGGAAAACTGACCAGAGAGCAACCCCACAGCTCCTTATACCATCATGACCATGCACACTGACACCACAAGTACAGGGGGCCAAGGAAGACAAACACCACCACATTTCCAAGATGGGTCACGTTAGCAAAACTGGAAACTGAAATCCCAAGAACTGCCTGGCCATATGTGTAACTCATGAGTTGGCCTGCCTCCACGTGGACATGAACTGTTGCTTCTTATACAGTGGCAGTGTCCTGGCCTCTCTCTTTCTCTCTACCTGAATAAAACTTTCTTTTCTTCTCACTCGGACTCATCCTTGAATTCTTTCCTGCGCAAGGCAGGAGCCTGGAGGTCGCCTGGCAGAGTTAAGGTCCTGGGCTGGCCGGGGGCCCGGACATGGGACTCGTCCAGTGGCCCTGAGAATCTTTTTCTCTTTTCTAAATTTAGATTGCAGGAGAAAATATTTGTAAGCTAGTTTCTTAGGCAAATGTGACTCTGGGAAAGACTGGTGTTGAGTCTCTTGTTTTCTATTGATCTGTTCCTTCCAGAGGTGGTCGTTATCTCTGCCCGTTGGAGGGCTTTGCATCTAGTGGGCAGCCAAATAGGCAGTGGGTCCAGGCTTTGGGACCTTCAGATATTTGTAGATATTGTAAAAAATATCAAGACATTGGAAGTACAATTGTCCTGCACTTGAAATAAAAATGGGTACACAGAAACAGAACTAGTCTTAGCTGTTTTGGGGTCTTACAGATGCTATTACAAACATTATGTTAATTAACAAGAAAAAAAAAGGCAAAATGGGCCCTAGCTGGTTTGGCTCAGTAGATAGAGAGTTAGCCTGTGGATGGAAGGGTCCCAGGTTTGATTCTGGTCAAGGGCACATGCCTGGGTTTTGGGCTGTATTCCCAGTAAGGGGCATACAGGAGGTAGCCAATCAATGATTCTCTCTCATCATTGATGTTTCTATCTCTCCCTCTCCCTTCCTCTCTGAAATCAATAAAAATGTATTAAAACATATCTATCTATCTATATAAGCCTACGCGACCGACTGACTGACTGACCAGTTGCTATGACATGCACTGACCAGCAGGGACAGACGCTCAATGCAGGAGTTGCCCCTGGTGGTCAGTGCGCTCCCACAGCCAACCTCTCACAGTCCCTCCCCCCAGCTAGCCGGCCCAGATCTGCCTGATCCTGACTGGGCAAGAAGGCCCCAATAGGCCCCGATCACTGGCCAGGCCAAGTGACCCCACTCGTGCACAAATTTGTGCACTGGGCCTCTAGTCCTATCTAATAAAAGAGAAACATGGTAATTAGCCGTACCTCTGCTACCCTTCCCATTGGCTAATCAGGGTGATATGCAAATTAACTGCCAGCCAAGATGGCGGCCGGCAGCCAGGCAGCTTGAAGCAAACTGGAGGCTTGTTTGCTTCAGTGATGGAGGACTCCAACCCGTATGCTGCTGCCGGCCTCTGAGCTTGCAGTTTGAAACATTGTTACAAATATAGAAGCTAAACAAAACCCCAGAAACCTGCTTTCAGCCAGCTGGGATCTCAGAGCTGGAGTTGAAATAGTGTATCGATTATAGAACCGAAACAAACCAGATACCTGCTTTCAGCAGTGGAGGCCTAAGAGCTGGAGCCAAGCCTCAGAGCTAAAGCTGGCCCAGAATAAAAAAAAAAAGAAAAGAAAAAAGGAGCGATTGGGAGCTTCAGTCACCCACCAGCCTGAAAACAGCCTTCAGCCCCTCACCCAGACTGGCCAGGCACCCCAGTGGGGACCCCCACCCTGAAGGGTGTGTGACCAGCTGAAAACAGTCATTATCCCCTCATCCAGGTTGGCCAGGCACCTCTGTGGGGACCCCCACCCTGATCCAGGACACCCTTCAGGGCAAACCAGCCGGCCCCCACCTGTGCACCAGGCTCTGGTTTCGGGGTGTGTCACCTGAGAACTGCCACTTCTAAGTCACTGCAGCTCACAGCTTCAGTGTTGAGTGTCTGCCCCCTGTGGTCAGTGTGCAGTATAGCGACCGGTCGGATGGTAGGAGAGACACTTAGCATATTAGCCTTTTATATATATAGATTACATTAAAAAAATTTCTGGGCAACCCGCTTGGGTTCCCTCCCTGCAGCAGGGAGCTTTTCTGTAATGAAAGTTTGCTTTCATTTATCTCTTTGTCCATGAACTCATTCTTCGATTTTGTGAGACAATGAACTCAGACCCGAACAGAAATTTTGGATATCATCTTTGGAGGCCCTAGAGAGATTTTATGGAATGAATCCATCAAACTGCAAATGATTATGGAAATGGAACCCTGAATGACAGCCCCTATCTTCTGTGGTCCCCTAGATCTCCCACTTCCAATGGAGCCCGAAGGACTGTTGCCATCAACAATGCCCCTATTGAGCAGGAAGTATTCAGAGCAATCTGTCCCTCTTCCCTAAGAGCAGTTAGGGACTCCTAATAGGAGGGGGAGTGAGGAGTTAGGAGTGGTGAGGCAGTTAGGGATAGGCTATGAGAGGAATGTAAAAGGAGAGTTGCAGCTGAACCTGTGAGCAGAAACCAGTTCCTCGCCACACCCTGTCCCATGTAAAATCCAAAGAACAAAGGGCCCTGACCCTAGGCTGAACTCACAGGATGGGAGAAATAGGCTGAAACCCTGAAGTTTAAAATGCATGAATGTTGGTATGGCCAAATTTTTTAAACCAACCAATGGGAATTTAGCAGGGACATATTAACCCCTAGACAAAGAAGCTTCCCCGGTATCCTGCTTGGGTCTCCTCCCTGAAGCAGTGAGCTTTTCCATAATGACACTTTGCTTTCCCTAAAAAAGAAAAGAAAAGAAATTTCTTTGAGGATTATCTTTTGGAAATTATAAACTAAAATTATATTGTTATATTAGAGGTGCACAAGTAATACCTCCTTATCTATACTAATAAAAGCCTAGGTGGTCCTCGCACCCTCATGCGCGATATGGCCACAAGGTGGCTGCCACAAGGTGGCCATGTGCACAGTGGAGGTGGGGCCTGGTGGTTGCTCTGTGCAGTGAGGCTTGGGGGGTCTGGTGGCTCTGTTTGAGGTGGAGGAGGTGGGTCCCAGTGGAGGAGGCAGGTCATGGCAGGGGAGGGCAGATGTGGGCAATTGGGCGGGAGGAGAGCAGTTAGGCGTCAATCAGGCTGGCAGGGGAGCGGTTAGGGGGTGATCAGGCTGGCAGGCAGAAGTGGTTAGGGGCAATCAGGCAGGCAGGCAGGCGAATGGTTAGGAGCCAGCTGTCCTGGGTTGTGAGAGGGATGTCCAGGACCCCTCGCTCCTTACCACTCGCTTACTCGCTGCTCCTTACTGCTTGGCTCGCTGTTCCTTAGTGCTGCCATGGAGGCGGGAGAGGCTCCCACCACCGCCACGGGGCAGCTTCTGCATTGAGCATCTGCCCCCTGGTGGTCAGTGCACATCATAGTGACTGGTCTTTCCACCGGTTGTTTTGCTGTTCGGTAGATTTGCATAGGGTTTTATTATATAGGATTTGTAATATAATTGAGCCAAACGTATTGAAACTAGGCTTATACAATAAATTTAGTCCTAATTTTACTGTATTTAATGAAAATGGGGTGATTTTAGGAAGAAGATTTGTGTTTCAATGGAAATTATAATACACAGTTATGAATATTAGATGCTAGTTAATAGTCTTTAAAGATATTTTTTCACTTGTAAACTGGAGAAAATCCTGAATTTTTCTAGTGTTCTTAAATATTTGTCTGCAACCCTCCAACTAATGTTTTATATTTCTCCCATCCCTTGTGCTGGCAGTTACCCAGGGATGTCAAGAGAGGCCTCAACCCAATCCCGGGGCCTCCTCACACAAAAAGATAGAATTCAGGAGATGACAGACAGGTTTAGCAAAGCACAGTAAGTTTTTTAAAGCTACAGTGCACATTGAGAAATGAGAGGGGGCGACCTCAGAGAACGAGACTTGCCGATGGGGTCTGGGTGGAAGGTTTATCTTAAACTTGTGCAAGGGGTGGGGAAAGGGTGGTTTTCAGCTTTTGACTTGGGGGGGGAGGGTGCCAATGTGACTTGTCCTTGTCTCCTCTCCAAATATTTCCTTCCTTCCTTCTTTCCTTCCTTCCTCCTTTCCTTCCTTCCTCCCTTCCTTCCTTCCTTCCTTCCTTCCTTCCTTCCTC
>NW_006298359.1:529189-532724 GCF_000327345.1 Myotis davidii
TCTTTCTTTCTTTCTTTCTTTCTTTCTTTCTTTCTTTCTTTCTTTCTTTCTTTCTTCTCTCTCTCTCTCCCCGTTCTTTTCCTCTCAATTATAGGAAATTGGGGAGGGGACACAGGGAAACAAGTGGCCAGTGAAGGTCAGCTCTGCGATGTTCCGGCTAGGACAGAAAAGGGGAGGGTAGAGCTCGAGCCTTTGTTCCGCATGCTGACATTGTTCGGCCTCATTCTGACATGGGAACCAAAGCTGCATTTTTCCGAGACTCGCAGTTATAAATTAAGCTAAAGGACAAGACAAACGTGAGAAATCGCCACAGCAGAGCACACGTAACCACCTCAGTGAAGGGTGCTGGGTCCGCCATCACAGACACACTCACCTGCGACAGGAGCCCTGCCAGCGCTGCTGCCCGCCTTCCTCCCAGCAGAAGAGGCCGAGCCCCGCGTCTAGAGAGCTTCTTCACCGGCGGGCAGCCCACGGACTCAGACCGGCTCAGGATTCGCTCTGACCATGAACCTACGTCTTTCATTTGTTTTCACAGACTCACCTTCCATTAAAACCCGACTGCCTCCTTACACAACGCAGGCGCAGGCGTTGCCGTGGAAGCCCAGCTGTATCCCTGCCTCCTGAAAGGAGACGCAACAATTTAACTGAACTGACTTATTCTCAGGACTAAATATTGGATCAACCAAATATGGAGCAACCTACCGACTTAGCTTCTGAAATGTGAAACCTTATTACTTAAAGTTCTGAACGTGATACGGAAGGAGTCAGCAGACTGGCTCCTGGGACTGGCTCTGCCTGGCGGGGCCCAGGGTCTCCCGGACTGTGATGTGCACAGGAGAGAACGAAAGAACAAATGGGAGCGAAAAGAAAGCGAGTTTTATCGGGTGGAATGAGGGAGAGCGGCGGCTCGGACGCAGGTTCCTGGGCACAGCACGGAGTTTGGCCCAGGACGGGCTGGCACAGTGACCCCTCGATGCAGGCCTCACAGGCCCCTGTGGCTGTGAAAGAAGCGAAAGTGCACGTCCGTCCGAGTGGACTTGTTTGAACTGGCGAGGGAGCTGTGTGCCTAGGCACTTAGTTACTGGATGTGCCATGTTCCCAGTTTTTGAACTTTATGGTGCCAAGTTCTGGCTCTGCCTTCGGTTGGTAGGGGTTTGTCCCTAATATGGTCCCTTCCAGAATTGTCCTGTGTTCATTCTCTTCAACCCCTTCCCTTGTGGTGATGGTATAAGCAGCTTGCACTGTAATGATGGTATAAGGAGCTTTGGGGTTGCTCTCTGGTCAATTTTTCCTCCATTTGGAATGATCTGGCTTTAGTTAGTTCCTGTTGTTGACTTCTGTGACCACCACAGGGGTTTCTGGCCGTAAACTATTTTCCTTTGGTCATATGTGGAGGTGGGGGCTCTGGTGAGAGGACCTACCTATCGGCTTGTCAGCCTGAGAAATTGGCTCCTACTGTTGGCAGCGGTGGGAATGGCACCGAGTATTACACCGATGGGTCAGACCAGACCTGGGTTCAGCAATCTCAGTACGTGAGTTCCGGCTAAGAAAGAATTCAGAGCCAAGACTCAAATGAAAAGAGAACATTTATTTAGACAATCACAGAGGTGGAAGAAATGAGTGGTAGAAGAATGGGCTCAGGAAACAAGTTACAGAGGCCAAAGGAGGGCCCTTGGAGCTTAGGAGAAAGAGAGAGGGAGCGGGGAGGGGGAAGGCATGGGGGTGCTCCCAGGAGGGAGAGTGTGCTGGGTCCTCTGCCCTGAGGGTTTAAGGCTGGGATTTTAGGGGAAATCCCAGGGGGAGGATCTAATAGAACACTCATCAGCTTTCCAGGTGTGTCATTTCAGGGTGGTGATCTCCACTGATTGGTCGGTGCCAGGGCAGTGAGTCATATGCCACTGCAGGTGGTCCTGATGTCGGCATTGGTGTCGTTTGTCTGGTTTTTCTGCTTTTCTGGGCCCGGAGCTGAAATACACCTGAGGCCTCTGTGATGTGAGGCCTCTGTGATGTGACCTCTACGGGAGAGCCAGGCGCATGCAGGGACATACTAGGGGGGTAAGGTCACCTTGAGGGCAAGGTCCTTTCCCCCCAGTTTTGCTGGTTGCTAGGTGCCTGGGACTTTCCACCCTGGTGACCTTCTGTACTTGGCCCATTGTCCTTGAGCTGCTCATATCTGTTTAACTCCTACCACACTACTTTCTCATTTTACTTGTTAGGCGTTTTCCCTAACTTCTTTCTATCCTGCTGCAAAGGGACAACAATCCTGCCACCCTGCAGCTCCATTTTGGGGTATTGATATTAAGCTGTTTATTAAGAAACAAGAACCAGAAAGGGTCTTTCACACATACACACACACGCACTTCCTGCCCAAGAGATTCAGACAGAGAAACCTGCTTACTTAGGATGTGGCCCTACTGAGCCAAATTTGCATTAACTGTGATAAACAAGAAGGCTCCAGGCAGGGGCCTGTTAGCTGGATACCCCCGTGTCCTGTGGTTTCTGAGTGGCCAGCAAGGATATGCCTGCCAAGTGTGTTCCACTCCCTGTAAAAGCCCGGAGTACGTAGCAGGCCAGACGAATGGCATGAAGTATTAAAGGTAATGAAAAGCAAGGATCTGAAACCAAGATTACCATAACAAGCAAGGCTATCATTCAAAATAGACGGTGAAATGAAGAGCTTTCCAGACAAAACAAAACCAAAAAACAAAAAAACCCTAAAGGAAACATCACCACCAAAGCGGCACTACAAGAAATACTAAAAGGACTGCTCTAATGAGAAGAAGAAATAGAGAGAAACCTAGGCATACAGAATTAAAAATGGCAAGAAATAAGTACCTATCAACAATAACATTAAAAGTAAATGGATTAAATGCTCCAATCAAAAGACATAGGGCAGCTGAATGGATACAAAAACATGACCCCTCCCGGGGTGGGCTGCCTGCCAGAGCGGCCCTTTATCTAATTTGCACCAAAGGTGCCGTTTGCTGCCGTGCTGTCCGCCTGTGGCGGCCCGTGCAGGCGAAGTGCCCTCCTGTTCAATTCACCACGAACAGGAGGCTTAAAAACACAAACAAGGGGGCCGGCCAGGGGCTCAGCTGGCTGAGCTCATCCCATGCTCTAAGGCAGCGGTTCTCAACCTGGGGGTTGAACGACCCTTTCACAGGGGTCGCCCAAGACCATCGGAAAACACATATATAATTACTGTTTTTGTGATTAATCACTATGATTTAATTATGTTCAATTTGTAACAATGAAAATACATCCTGCATATCAGATATTTACATGACGATTCATAACAGTAGCAACATTACAGTGATGAAGTAACAACGAAAATAATTTTATGGTTGGGGGTCACCACAACATGAGGAACTGTATTAAAGGGCCGCGGCGTTAGGAAGGTTGAGAACCACTGCTCTAAGAGGTTGTGGGTTCGATTCCCTGTCAGGGCACACACCCGGGTTGTGTGTACAATCCCAGTAGGGGGTGTGCAGGCAGCAGCCAATCTCTCTCATGGATGTTTCTATCTCTCCCTCTC
>NW_006298359.1:532779-537571 GCF_000327345.1 Myotis davidii
ACGCACACACACACACACACACACACACACACACGCACGCACACACACACACACGCGCACACACACGAAATTAATAAAGCAAAAAGGGCCCTGCCGCTGTCCTGCGGGAGGCGGGGAGCTTCCTCGCCCTCCCTGAAAGGCGGTCCGCAAGAGTCACTGAACCCCGAGTCCCCGCCACCCGGCACGAGGACGGAGGAGGAGGGAAGCTGAGCCAGGCCGTTGCTGGGACGGACACCGACACCCGTGAGCAGCTCGAGGCCCACCGGGCCAGGGTCCGGAACGTCCACACGTGGGCGCTCCTTCGCGTCACCGCTGAGTGTCTGACCTCATCCTCCCTGTGTCCCGCCCACGGGTGGCCGTTCCGAGCCCCTTGCGGACTGGCCAGGCTTCCCGTTCGGAGGACCAGGATTGTGTGAGACAACCTGCCTACCTTAAAATGCCAATGGGTAACGGAAGGACAGAATGGTTACAGGATGTATTTTTAAAAAATGACATTTAGCTCTTTTATCAAATTAAATCTTTTTTTAAAATTAAATCTTTATTGTTCAGATTATTACATTTGTTCTTCTTTTTTCCCCACCATAACTCCGTTCCTTCCAGTTCCCGCCCCTCCGCCCTCACTCCCCACCCACTGTCCTCATCCATAGGTGCACGATTTTTGTCCAGTCTCTTCCTGCATCTCCCACACCCCTTTCCCCCCCAAGAATAGTCAATACATTCCCTTTCTATGTCCCTGATTCTATTATGGTCACCATATTATTTATTCACTGGATTCTTAGATTCACTCGTTGATAGATGCATGTTTGTTGTTCATAATTTGTATCTTTACCTTTTTCTTCTTCTTCCTCTTCTTAAAGGACACCTTTCAGCATTTCATATAATACTGGTTTGGTAGTGCTGTACTGCTTTAGCTTTTCTTTATCTGTGAAGCTCTTTATCTGACCTTCAGTTCTGAATGATAGCTTTGCTGGGTAAAGTAATCTTGGTTGTAGGTTCTTGGTATTCATCACTTTGAATATTTCTTGCCACTCCCTTCTGGCCTGCAAAGTTTCTGTTGAGAAATCAGCTGACAGTTGTATGGGTACTCGCTTATAGGTAACTGGCTTTCTTTCTCTTGCTGCTTTTAAGATTCTCTCTTTGTCTTCTGCTCTTGGCATTTTAATTATGATGTGGCTTGGGGGGGTCCTCTTTGGATTCCTTTTGTTTGGGATTCTCTGCACTTCCTGGACCTGTAAGTCTATTTCTTTCACCAGGTAGGGGAAGTTTTCTGTCATTATTTCTTCAAATAGGTTTTCAATATCTTGCTCTCTCTCATCTTCTGGCACCCCTATAATTCTGATGTTGGTACGCTTAAAGCTGTCCCAGAGGCTTCTTACACTATCTTCGTATTTTCGGAGTCTTTTTTCATTTTCCTTTTCCGGTTGGGTGTTTTTTGCTTCTTCGCATTTCGAATCTTTGACTTGATTCTTGCGCTCCTCTGGTCTGCTGTTGGGTGTCTGTATAATATTCTTTATTTCAGTCCGTGTATGCTTAATTTCTAGTTGGTCCTTTATCACAACCTCTAGGGTCTCATTAGATTTCTTGAGGGTCTCATTAAGTTTATCGGCGGTTTCTAGAAAATTATTGAAAGACCTTAAAAGTGTGGTTTTGAGCTCTATATCCTCCATTTCTGACATTTGCATCCTGTTTCTTTGTCTCCGCATTTTTTATGCTTTCTTGGTGCACCCCCTAGTGGTCGTTGTGCGCAGTCTTGTTGTAGTTAAGCCTTGATTGTTTTTGGCAAAACCCGGGGGGATTTGACCTCCAGGCTAACTGGCTATGAGAGTCAGCTGTGCCTGCAGTGGGAGAGCTTCTGTGCTGGATCTCTAGGGCGGTGCTAATCTAGCGTTTGCCTGAGGCTATCTGGCAAATGGCTCTGCGCAGGGCTTGGGCGGGATGGGACCCAGGGGATCAACAGGGCAGGCGGAGGGAGCCGTTATGGCTGCTCTCAGTTCCGTCCCTAGGGACTCTGCCTCAGAGTCCCAGCAACTGCTGCAAACCTCGGAGAGAAAGCTGCCTTCGAGTTCCGACCAAAGCGAGACAGTCCCGCTTCTCCCGTTTGAGTCTGGGTCCCTAGAGACTCGCCCGGATCTGGAGCTCAGAGTCTGAAATGCCCTCCGGATTGAAAACGACAACCGCGTCCTCCGCCGCCAGCCCGCTCAGCATGCACTCCACACCTTAGTATTTCACTTCAGCACTGCGCCTCCTCTGAGTCTGGGTATGATATTCTCTTTCCTCCTAGTTGTAGAATTTCCACGCAGCCAGCCTTCCTGTGGTTCTGGATGATGTCTGTTTCGTCTTTTAGGTGTATTTTTGATTTGGTTGTTCGAGGCAGCAATCTCCGGCGTTAACCTATGCCGCCATCTTGGTTCTCCTCAAATTAAATCTTAAAAAGAAGCAAACCATGAGGGAGCTGAGCCCTGGCCTCTGCCCCTTTTGCCCCCGCCTGACTGCCCCTTCCTGCCCTCCTGCCTGGACACTGGTGGTCCCTCAGACACTCTGTGGATCTCCAAGAGGCTGTTGAGCCTGTTAGCAAATGTAGAGGGTGGTGGTAAGGACCCAGGCTTGGGCTTAGGAAACTGCGGGAGTTCTTCTTTGTTACTATGGTGTGATCTGCGGCAAGAGAAACAAGCCGGCCACTCCCGCAGGCCTCAGGCCCACACCCGCAGGAGCAGCAGGCAGGTGCTGCCCCGCCTCATCTCCCTCGCCTGCTGGGAACGTCCCTTCTCAGGCCCTTCCATCTCGCATTGGCCGGGTATCTTGATGGACCTGCAGGGCGGAGCTGATCCCCAGGTCAGCTCCTTCATCCCCTTCTCCTCCACAGTGGCCCCTCCGTCTGCCCGTGAGTCAATGTGCTGAACACCTCACTCCCCCCCGCCCCCCCTGCATCTAGGGTGGCCAAGGACTACATGCCAGAGTCCTCAGCAGAAGTTGATGGGTGGGGTTTTCACAAGTTCAGCTGCTTCCTGGTCAAAAGGAAGGAAAGCCAGTGGGTGCGCCTCTGCTCTGCCTCCCCTTCCGCCTGAGGGTGGGTGTG
Source organism: Myotis davidii (assembly GCF_000327345.1). NCBI lineage: Eukaryota > Metazoa > Chordata > Mammalia > Chiroptera > Vespertilionidae > Myotis > Myotis davidii. Next base: position 535,856 of record NW_006298359.1, read on the forward strand.
CGGCCGCGGGCAGAGCAGCCACTTGCACCCCGGAGGCAGGAGGGCCAGCAGCAGACCCAGGCCCTGGGGAAACACCCTTTGTATCTCATTTGGGGATTTTTGCTTAAGGTCATTGTCAAGGCCACAGATTTGTACTTTCCAATATTCACCTTTTTCATGTTAGGAAGTGAGAGCTACGCCGCCTCTGGCCCCCAGCACCCCACCTCTGGGCTCCTCAGGGATCGCTGGCAGTGACTTGGAGATGCTCTTTGTTAATTTTCTTTTTTTTTTCTGACATGATCACCCTTCAGACCAGGAGGTGCGAACACATCCAGAGCAGCTACACTTTCTCTTTTGCCCTTTTTCAGGTGTTGGGTTCTGATTCCTGCTCGGCAATGGCCGGCCCTGCTGTCGCTCTACCTCCCAGGAATATCAGACAGCTGGCCAGGAGCAGGGACCTCTCCTAATGCGTCCATTTTCCTACGGTTACAACCAGTGCCCGCTCCTCAATGCCAAGCTTCCTGTTTTCCCTGCAGGAACCCCCACAGCATCAGGTCCAAAGCCCAGGCTGCAGGTGCACCGAGCGTATATCCTAGTGGGATAATGGGGAGGGGGTGGGGGGAGATGCAGTCACACTTTCTGAGCCCTGCGGCCCTGCTGACAGTGTAGTCCAGTGATGGCGAACCTATGACACGCGTGTCAGAGGTGACACGTGAACTCATTTTTTTTGGTTGATTTTTCTTTGTTAAATGGCATTTAAATGTATAAAATAAATATCAAAAATGTAAGTCTTTGTTTTGCTATGGTTGCAAAGATCAAAAAATTTCCATATGAGACACGGCACCAGAGTTAAGTTAGGGTTTTTCAAAATGCTGACACGCCGAGCTCAAAAGGTTCGCCGTCACTGGTCGCACGTGTCTAGTTTGGCCACCAGATGGCAGAACTGAATGTGTTTTCTCTCTCTCTCTCTCTCTCTCTCTCTCTCTCTCTCTTTTAAAGGCAGGAAGGCTGCCATTCTACGAAACCCAAGAGTGTTAAATAATTAACACCGAAGACGCCCACAAGAAAGCCCACCCCCGCTGTCTGTCCCAAGTGACAGCTGACATTTTGACACGGTTTGCTCACCACCAGGACAGGAAACCCCTGTCTTAACTTTAAGATCCCAAGGCAGGGCCTTCTGCCCTTCTGCCCCGCTGCCTCTCCGCCTGTGTGAGGGCCCTCCTGGAGCGAGGGAGGCGTGTGAGAGCAGGTAGGCACGGGCGGGAGGGAAGGCCCGCGGCCTGTGCTGTTTCTCCAGCACGTTTTCAGGGGCTCCCCTGAACGCTCCTCCTGGGTGGGTGGGCTCCTTCATTCCGTGACCAGGCGGCTCTGCGTGGGGGGGAATGAGAGAGAGCAAGGCGGGTCCAGGAGCTGCTAATCCTGGGTTTGTCCGTGGGCACGAGATACAAACCACAGGAGCGGCCTGGGACCAAGGCCCCAGCGACACCCAGTGCCCAGGTGCGGCCGCGGGCAGCCCGCGGGGAAGACGGAAGCCCCTTAAAGCCTTGTTGATTGTGAGGAATAAATGAACAGTGCGGACGCCTGCAATAGCGGCATCCACTGCGGGACCAGCTGTGTGGGGAAAGGGGGGGCAACCTCGGGCCGTGCTGCAGAGAGGCCGCTGCTTCCCTCCCTGCCAGGTCCTGCGGCGCCAAACGGCCCGGGCAGAAGGCAGCGAGCACACAGGTGGCACGCCAG
>NW_006298360.1:0-1309 GCF_000327345.1 Myotis davidii
ACAGGAACCAAATGACAGGTGAAACAGCCAGTCGGATACCTGAGGTCTCATTACATCACTCATAGAATGATCTCTACCTTCCCCAAACCTCAGCCATGCTCTTGGCAAGAGCTGTATGGTTTTGCTGCTAAACTCACTTCAGTCCACAGTGTCCAAATTTCTCCCTCAGATCAGACTCCATCCCAAATCCTTCCTCCTCCTCCTCCCATCCATCTTTTTCTTACTTGTTATTCTTGCTCTGAACGCAAAGCACTGTTCTTCACTCCTCTCCTCTGGGACCGGTCTCTGCTTCCTCCTCTCAACTGCAGAAGAAAGAACATGACCATGATACACATATTCCCAGGCGTCCATGTACCTGGAATGTGTCCAGGAAAACAAGGTACCACTGACTCACACCCTAGAAACCAGTCCCGGGAGACAGGTGGTCGTCAGGAAGGAGAGAGGTTTATTCAGGTGCCCGCAACCTGAGAAGATGGGGGAAGCTCGTCCCAAAACTCATCTGCACATCTCAGTGCAGGCAGAGGCTTTTATAAGGACGGAGAGGTCAAATAGAGCAAATTGGTCAGGGGCCGGGCTTGTGAAGTTCTCTAGGTGCCCTCTGGCACTGGCCAATCTGATAAGGATCTTGCACGTGTTCCAGTGTTGGTCCAGTGTGCGTCATCCTAGACTTTGTCCTCCTGGTTCTAAGGTTGAAGGTCAGCAAATCTCCCATCACTGGAAGGTCAGAGTTCATATCTTCTAAAATTAGTTTCTAGGATTCTTATACAAACAGGCTGTTTACCTACAAGCTACATTATTAGTCAGAGTCTGCAGTTACACGAGCAGTGTGGAAAGAATCGTGAGGTGAGTTGTAATTCCCACCCTGACATGAATGCTGAGATGCTTCATTATTCCTCAAGGCATTTTCACCCTTTGAAAAAGTCAAATTGGCCCTGGCTGGTTTGCCTCAGTGGATAGAGTGTCGGCCTGCAAACTGTAGGGTCCCCGGATCGATTTCCGGTTGAGGCACATGCCCAAGTTGTGGGCTTCATCCCCAGTGAGGGACTTCCAGGAGGCAGCCGATCCATGATTCTCTCATCATGGATATTTCTAACTCTCTCCCTGTCCATTCCTCTCTCAAAAAAAAAATTTAACACAACTCCCAGCTCAATGACCTGAACTGAGGCAACCTCTGCCCAAATTAGGCAGGAAAGATGAATGGGGTCCTAAGGAAATGTCAGGCATCTGCCTGTTGGCATTTAGGAGAAGCAAAGTAAAAAGAAAAAAATTGGGGAAAAAAAAAAACATAGTTCAAATCTTACCCTTATAC
>NW_006298361.1:0-841 GCF_000327345.1 Myotis davidii
GGCTTTCCTTGTTGCTCTCTTCTAATTCTTTAAGTTGTAGAGTTAGATGATTTACTACCATTTTTTCTTGTTTTTTGAGGTAGGCCTGTAGAGCTATGAACTTCCCTCTCAGGACTGCTTTCATTGTGTCCCATAGATTTTGGATTGTTGTATTTTCATTGTCATTCATTTCCAGGATGTTTTTAATCTCTTCTTTGATTTCATTGGTAACACAATCATTGTTTAATAGCAATGGATAGATTTTTAATATTATCTATAGATACACTATTTCCCAAGCTAGCTTCAATAATAGATCTGTTACAAACCATTTCTTGGGGTATTACAATAATACCCATTCTGTGAGCTTTATATGTATCATGCATTTCGCGAGTCAACGGCTATTATTTTTAAATTGCCAGTGCACATCATATGTACCAGCTGGTGGGTGACGGTCGGATGGACAGACCGTGAGTCACTTAGCCTTTTATATATATACTAGGGGACCGGTGCACAAAAATTTGTGCACTCGGGGGGGGGGAAGAGGGGGTCCCACAGCCTGGCCTGTGCCCTCTCGCAGTCTGGGACGCCTCGGGAGATAACGCCCTGCTGGCTTAGGCCTGCTCCGGGGTGGCAGAGGGCAGGCCCAATCCCTAGGTGCAGGCCCTGGTTGGGCTCAGAGCAGGGCTGATTGGGGAGTTGGGGCACCACGCCCTGTCATGCACAGAGCAGGGCGGATCGGGAGGTTGTGATGCCACATCGGGAGGATGTGTCCCCTGTCACACTCAAGGCAGGGTCGATGGGGAGGTTGCAGCACCACCCTCTGTCATGCACAGAGCCGGGCCCATCTGGGGGTTGGGGCTCC
>NW_006298361.1:1716-2765 GCF_000327345.1 Myotis davidii
TCAAAAAACAAAGATTCATCTTATCAACCTAATCAAATTATCATCAAACTAGAGGCCCAATGCACGAAATTCATGCAAGGGGCTCGGCCCTTGCAGCTGTGGTGGGCTTGCCTCGGTCCTCACAGCCCTGACTTCATCCAGAAGGTCGTCTGAAGGTCATCCAGAAGGACATCCGATCATCTGGAAGGACATCCAATCTAATTAGCATATTACACATATTATTATAGATTATTCTGTGCTAGTCACTTAAGCTCACCTCTAAAACAGTGATAATGACACCTCCTACTGCACAAGGTTGTGAAAATTAAATAACTTCCATGGAATTGCTCTGTCATTGGGAAACTCCATGGAAATGTTATTTAAAACACAGTCATCAGTCAGCTTAATCTCAAAACAGCCCCAGAAGGGCAATGAAATGTTTGTATCTCTAATCGTTGATCAGATAGGCCTCCAGATATGCAACTGTGGTTGGTGACTTTAGGAATGTTGGGGGGCAAAGAATGCAGAAGTTTCCTGATGTGACTATTGAGGAAATGGCCTTTCACCATTATCAATGCATCATTTATATCATCATAGAAACATCTAAATCCTTTATGTCACATATTTCTCAAGCAGTTCTATCTACAGTATTTCATTTGACATTCACTAAAACCCCCAAGAATTATTCTTTAAAATTAAAATTGTTCCACTTGCTTTGTTACCATTTCCTCTTCCTAGAAGTGGACCACCTGAATTGGAAAAATCCAGCCCATCCATTGCAAAGGCCACCTTGGTCCAGAACCCATCCCGAAACCCAGGGATCAGCCTTCTCTCTGCTCTCTGAGTCCACACAGCACTGTATACCTTATACTGCCTTGTATTCTAGTCATTTATATACTTGTCTTAACCTCTGTCCCTCCTCCCCCAGTTTCTCACTAAATCCACAAAATCTTTGAAGGGAAGAAAAAAGAAGGAAGGAATGGTTTATTTGCTGTTTTATGTCAGTCCCATTTTAAAACTTTTTATTGTAGAAAATTTCGCGCACGTGTGTGTGTGTGTGTGTGTGTGTG